>NW_010551695.1:0-220 GCF_000687285.1 Phaethon lepturus
TTTACAGGACTGTACTGGTTGGCATTGGGCTGTGCTGGGCTATGCTGGTTTGTACCGGTTTCCATTGGGCTGTACTGCACTGCATAGGGCTGCACTGGTTTCTGTGGGGCTGTACTGGTGTGAACTGGTCTTTATTTGTTTGCACTGGTCTGTACACTGTGGGGCCATGTTTATTTGCATGGGGCTGTACTGGTCTGCCTGGGACCATACTGGCCTGCTT
>NW_010551696.1:0-229 GCF_000687285.1 Phaethon lepturus
GTTGGGGGGCACGCCCAGACAGCCGAAGCCTGCCATCGGCTGCGGGAACGGGGCTGGAGCCGGGTGTTCCCACGCTGAGCGTGTCTCTCTTTTTTTTCCCCAGCATATTTCCATCCCCCGATCAGCCTGCCAACGTCCCCCTCATCCCCTCGGCCCTCAACACGGGCGGCTCCCTTCCCGACCTCACCAACCTGCACTTTCCCTCCCCGCTGCCCACTCCCCTCGACCC
>NW_010551697.1:0-330 GCF_000687285.1 Phaethon lepturus
TGCAGGGGAGTGATCTCGGCCGGGGTGAAGCTGGGTGCAGGCAGCGGGCTTACCTCGGAGAACTTCCCGTCTCCAAACCACTGCACCCACCGCATGCCCGAGACAGCCTGGCGCTTGGCCGTGGCTCTGTAGGAGACGACGATCGCAGGCCACCAGGAGAAACCTTTGATCTTTCCCCAGACAAGCTCCCCGATTCCAAATTCCTTCCCATCCTGAAAGCAAAAGAGGAGAACACAGTTCAGCCAAAAGAACAAACTCCCATGTGGGGGAACAGCCACGGGACACCCCACAGAGCTGCTGTGCCACGTGCGTACTCGCTGCAGCGTGTAT
>NW_010551698.1:0-1506 GCF_000687285.1 Phaethon lepturus
CGAGCTCAGCCCATGCCCAGGAAGAAGCGGAGAAGCAGCCAGCGAGGTGGCCATGCCGTCAGAGACACCACTGCTGTCTGGAGCTACTGGGACCAGGGGCAGCATCTCCTGGGAGGAGGAGAGGGCAGCCGGCGCCAGCGCTCCCGATGTGATCTGTGTGATGGCTCCTGTGCCCTCTCCCAGGCTGGCACCAGGAGAAGGTCCCCTGTTCACCGAGGCTCCTCCAGGCAGCTCCACCACATTGACTTGGCTCAGTTTTGCATCAGAAAGTCCAAGATTGGCACCACTCTGGATGCCAGCAGCAGACACATGGGGTTCCTCAGGGCCAGCAGCCTCCAAGCCTGTGCTCAAGCCACTGCCGGCTCCACCAGCTTCAGGAAGGCTTGCTCCGTTTGCAGCCTCACCAGCCATCCCAGGTGATGAAGATCCCTCCGTAGACAGGGAAGAAGGTGCGAACTGCAGCACAGCTCCCATTTCTCCATCAAGGGCTCCTGAAGCAGCTGGTGCCCCTCCAGCAGGAGCTTGGGACTGCCCCAGGGACCCTCTGTCACCAGCTGCTTCACCTGCCCCTTCTCCTGCCACAGGAGGAACCCCAGACCCAGCACCCAGGGAAGGCTGCAGAGCTCCAGGAACACCACCTGCTCCTCCAAGGGTACTTGGGCTGGCTGGATCCGAAATGGAGGACCCTGCGACCACACCACTGCGAGAGGCAGGATCAGATGAGGAACCTGAACCAGGCAGTTGATCCATCCCGGTTGCCATCCCAGTTCCTGCAGCAGAGATGAGGGATGGCTCAAACCCAGTTCCGCTGCCTGCTCCTCCCAGTGCCTGATCCGCTGTGCCAGCTCCGTGCCCTTCCGTTGCTGGCAGCCCCAGGTCTGTGCCAAACTGGTCGCCAAGGACGGGTGATGGGGCTCCTGCCGGTCCATAAGCTGCTGAGCTGGGGGCATCCCACGTGGAAGTCAAGCCAGTGCCTGGTCCATTGGCTCCAGGGAGACCTGCTCCCTGGGGAGCACCAGCTGCCGTCCCCCACGGCTGCGACTGCCCGAAGGATGGAGACAAGGGTGCTCCCTGGGCAGTACCAAGGTCGGGGTTCACTGGTGTCTCTGCCCCAGACATGGGGCCAGCCGCAGCCCCCGGGGGTGGGTGAGCCGCCCCAGGAGCGCTGGGGAATTCACCGGGCAGGTCCCCTGGTCCTTCTGCCCCCGAGAGGTCGGGCTCCAGCCCAGCACTGCCGGGAGGCGCAGGACCAGGCGGAGACACTTGTCCCATTGCCGGTGCTGCTCCTGCTCCGTCCCCGAGAGCTGATGGAGGGGACAGTTCAGCATTCACCAAAGCCCCTGTTTCCCCTGCCGGCAGCTCCCCAGTGTTAGCAGGGTCCTGCTGAGCACCGATGGCTGAAGGAATGGTTTCCCTGTAGTGACTTTCACTCTCTGGGTTTCCTGGCTGCGCCACATCCCCTGCGCTCTCAGCCCCTGGCACCAGAGCAATCCCAGGGCCAGTTTC
>NW_010551699.1:0-2426 GCF_000687285.1 Phaethon lepturus
GGCAAGCCCCCAAAGTGGGATCCTGTTGTGCTGCCCATGCCTGCCAAGGTGGTAACTGTAAAACAATATCGTATTCTGGAGGGAAGGAGGAAATTCCTCAAAGCATTCAGGCACTTCAACAAGTGGGAATCGTTAAGGAAACCATGGCTGCTATTAATAATCCTATTTGGCCTTTTAAAAAACCAGATGGCACTTGGAGAATGACTGTAGATTATAGTGAATCTAATAAAGCCCCCCCCTTGCAGTTATGGTACCAGGCATGGTTACTCTTATAGAAACATTCAGCAAAAATTTACAGCCCTGGAAGGTGGTGATAGATCTTGCTAATGCTTTGTTTTTGATAGCCATTACATATTTATAAAGCATGTGCACATAATTGTACTATTTGTACGCAGCTTCATTTAAGGGCATTGTATAGGCCATGGGGAAATATGAAACAGGGTCAATGGGCCTTGAATACCTCGCAGGTTGATTACATGGGCCCCCTGCCCCTGTCGAGGGGGTGGCAATATGTATTCACTGCTGTGGATACATTGTCAGGACTGGTTTTTGCTAAACCCACCAAATATGGTGATCAACATAACACAATTGAAGCATTAGAATGACTCATTCATCAATACGGACCTTCTCACCAAATGCAAAGTGACCAAGGAACACACTTTGGCGGACATAATGACCAAGACTGGGCTCAAGGGCTAGGGATTGATTGGATATTCCACATTGCCTATTGTCTCCAAGCTAATTACTTCATTAAAAGTATGAATGGGATGTTGAAGGAACAATTAAAAAAGCTAATGTGTACTAAAACTTTACAACATTTCAGTTCACATCTTACTAAAGCAGGTTTTTTGTTAAATAGCCAGAATATTCATAATCAGCCTATGATTGTATTACAACACCTCCAGTACAAAACATTGTGAGGACTGAAATTAGAATCATAGAATCACAGAATAGTTTGGGTTGGAAGGGACCTTTAGAGGTCATCTAGTGCAACCCCCCTGCAATGAGCAGGGACATCTTCAACTAGAGCAGGCTGCTCAGAGCTCCATCCAACCTGACCTTGAATGTTTCCAGGGATGGGGCATCTACCACCTCTCTGGGCAACCTGTTCCAGTGTCTCACCACCCTCATTGTGAAAAATTTCTTCCTTAGATCTAGTCAGAATCTACCCTCTTTTAGTTTAAAACCATTAACCCTTGTCCTTTCGTTACAGGCCCTGCTAAAAAGTCTGTCCCCATCTTTCTTGTAAGCCCCCTTTAAGTACTGGAAGGCCACTATAAGGTCTCCCCGGAGCCTTCTCTTCTCCAGGCTGAACAACCCCAACTCTCTCAGCCTGTCCTAACAGGAGAGGTGTTCCATCCCTCTGATCATTTTTGTGGCCCTCCTCTGGACCCGCTCCAACAGGTCCATGTCTTTCCTGTGCTGAGGGCTCCAGACCTGGATGCAGTACTCCAGGTGGGGTCTCACCAGAGTGGAGAGAGGCAGAATCCCCCTACTGGGGGGATTCCCCCAACTGTGGTTGTTCCTGTGTCCTGCCTGTACCAGCTCACACATCATCAGCTATCCAAAATAATTTTTTTTTTTATTTAAAAGAAGAGGAAAAAGAGGAGGAGCAGGAAGGAATGAGAGATAGAAGAGATAAAGAGAGAGAGTGTGTGTGTGGAAAGTAGGAGAGAAAGCCATGAGCCCTGATATTGCCATCACAGCCCTTAGGCAGATAAATAGTACAGACATATTTTAAACTAAATGAATGAACACTGCATGAATGCTTCACGATTTCCACCAGATATTCCTGGGCCCATCAGATATGCTTCTCGACAGCACTGCTTAACGGTCAGTACAGACCCATTAAAAAAAAAGCAAGGTATCAACTGTCCAGGATGTGCATGGGGCATGCGTACGTGAGAGTATGTGCACATGTACCTCCCTGTGCTAGAAAGGAGCACAGAATTTGATCTATTATTCCCTTGAGGTTAAACAGCAAGCCTCTTCATTAATCCTGCCCTGCTTTAAAAACTGCCCATCACTCAGTGCATGCTCTGTGTGGAAAGACGTCCCTTCTCCCATCACTGAGACACAAAGATACCAAGTTGTCCTGGTTTTAGCCAGGGTAGAGTTAATTTTCTTCACGGAAGCCAGTGTGAGGCTATGGTTTGGATTTGGGATGAGAAAATGTTGATAAGGTGCTGATGTTTTGAGTTGTTGCTAAGTAGTCAAGGACAGTCCAGCTTCTCATGCTGGCCTGCAGCGAGCAGGCTTGGGGGTGCACGGGAAGCTGGGAGGGGACACAGCTGGGACAGCTGACCCAGGCTGGCCAAAGAGATATTCCCTACCATATAACGTCATGCTCAGTATATAAAGCTGGGACAAAGAAAAAGGAAGGGGTGGAGGGACGTTCGGAGTTATGGCGTCTGTCTTCCCAAGAA
>NW_010551699.1:2566-2888 GCF_000687285.1 Phaethon lepturus
TTCCGATTCTCTCCCCCGTCCCACCGTGGGGGAGCGAGCGAGTGGCTGCGTGGGGCTTAGCTGCCAGCTGGGGCTAAACCACGACACAAGTGAATGGCTTACATTTGCTTTAGCCTGTCTCATGGCTGTTACTGCAGATTTGTGTATAAGTTGCCACAATCAGAACAGAGAGACAACTCAGTCCTAACTCAATGAGATGGGAGGGTACCTTGCAGGTGGTGAGTCCCATGTGCCACCACAGTTTGATGATGCCATTTGGATTCTCTCTGTTGTGGTTTAATGCCAGCCAGAAACCAAGCACCACGCAGCTGCTCGCTCACTC
>NW_010551699.1:3251-4727 GCF_000687285.1 Phaethon lepturus
CGCTGGCAGGCCAGCAAGAGAAGCCGGACTGTCATTGACTCCTCAGCAACAACTCAAAACATCAGCATGTTATCAACATTTTCTCATCCCAAATCCAAAACATAGCCTCACGCTAGCTTCTGTGAAGAAAATTAACTCTAGCCCAGCTGAAACCAGGACACCTTCTTGTAAGTCTCTTGGCCTACAATCCCACTACTTCTGAAGCATGGGTCCTTCCTGATAAATAGGACAAAGGGAGGGCACAGCCAGTGTACAGGATATTCCAGGGATAGTTGGATGCAATTGGGAATATAAACGGCCATCAGAACATGCCCATACTAGGTTAGGAGGTGTGGGTATGGTGGATGTTCGACACAGCCCTGGCCTGGCCTCAGGAAGGAGGCAGTGGCGGCCATGCATTCTCCTACAATCCAGGGCAGAGGGCCATGAGTAGCTGGTGTTACTACATTGGCAGCCCTGTATTAAAGCCCATTGGACAGGGAGATATAGCCGTAACAGTGGTATTTCGTCTATGTCTTTGCACCGGATCTCCATCTGGCAGTTCCGTAGTGGAGATTTTCCCACCAGGGACATCCTATTTTTTCATCTGTCCCAACTGACCCACTTGTTTCTCCTGGCCCATGTGCGACTAAGGGGACAGACACTAGCGTTGCGGTTACACAGCTGGGACAATCATTGCTCTCCCTTTCAGGATGACTGATGCACCATGAGGCATTTAAGAGTCTCATATATTGTAGGGAGTGATCATCAGTATTCCACTGAGCACTATATTCAGTAGTTTTCCACGGAACACTAAAGCATGGTACAGTACCATTTGGGCTCCACCCCATGGTTTCATTGATGGGTAGGTAAGTATAATTACACTTTGCTCTCCACACTGAGTTAGCATTTACCGTGCCAGGTGGCCAACTATAGATAACATGGAGGTAATCTCCGTCTTCTCCAGTCCCCTCCTAAGTCCAGCTGTAACTGCTGTATTGCTCCCACTTGAGCTTGATGGCTAGCAATATACTGACATCCTGTACAAAGATTGGCAAAGGGTCTTCTGCTGATTTAGGGATGGGCAGGCAAGCCATTATCGACATTTACCATCATACCAGTGGTCATATATGGTCATATTACTTCTGAATGGTTGGAGCCATTGCTTAGCCTAGGGGCTGGTGGACCTGCGATTTTGCTGACCCGGGGGGCGGGTAACCCTGCCACAGACAGGCACAGAAGCTCCAGGTTTTACTAGGTTCACAGACAAGTTCTATATATGTACCATATACTACTGGCTTACAACTTGACCAAAAAATCTGCAGTCAATCTCAATCAGCTTTGGCTCTTGGCAGGTGAGAGGAAATAGTAAATTATTTTTCATTTTTTTTAAACTTTTTATGCTATAATAATGGATAACATATAATAACATTAGAAACTAGAAGCCTAAACAGAAATGAAATATTTGGACCCTGGGAACTACTGACCTGTCAGCCT
>NW_010551700.1:0-260 GCF_000687285.1 Phaethon lepturus
GACAGCCACCACTGCGGCAGTGCCTCGGGGCCGCCCAACACGGACCTGTTTACCCTGTACAAGACACCGTCATCTTCGATGCCCTCCCGCTGGATGGAGAAGAGGGGAGACTTCTCCTCTGCCGGCAGGGACGGGGCAGCTTCGCTGGGGAGGCAGAAGGTGAGAGGATGACTCCCCACCGCTCACCCAGTCACCCTTTGGCACAGCCCCATGCCCCAGCACCCATCCCAGCCTCCGCACAGCCCGGCGTGCCCTGCTGC
>NW_010551700.1:373-2110 GCF_000687285.1 Phaethon lepturus
ACAGCAAGAAAGCCCCGTCCTTTCTGCTGGGGCCTGATCCTGCCAGAGGGAGGTATCGTACAGCACCCACTGTGTCCTCATTCTCCCCTGGCCCCGACGGCTGAGGCCACCCACTCTCCCCATCCCAGTTCACGCCGAACGCTACCCTGACCTGTGCCATCCTGCAGCCCGAGCGCAGGCAGCACCTGTGCCAAACATCCTTCCCAGTCCCTCCCTTCCTACGCTGCTCCGATGGTACCTTTCAGAGAGACACGTCCATTTGTGCGCCAGAGGGATCCAGTCGGGAAACTCCCACTGCGAGTACTTCTGATCCCGCCTGCGGCAGATGCGCTGGATGTCAGCAACAGCCCTGCTTCCCAGCCCTGCCTGCGGCACAGGCAGCCCCACGCTGAGGGCTCTCAGCCCCTGCCCTTCCCCACAGCCCCAGCTTGGCGCAGCTGCTCCGCCACCCACAGCGCTTCCCGCAGGTGATGGGGCCCCATCCCCAGCAGCTGCCAGCAGAATGCCGACCTTCCCGATGGCACACGTGCCTCACACCTGGGGTAGCGATGGTACCCAGGGCACCAACAGCCACCGCTCCCCATAGGCTACCCCAAGCCCCCCGGCACGCCCTCAAGCCCCGGCTCACAGGCTGCAGGTGAGGCTGGAGCACTTCTCCCCTGGGGCCATGATGCTCGGCACTGGGGCTTGGATCTCTGGGCACAAGAGCAGACTCAGAGCAGGACCTGGCCGAAGGGCCCGGCCCGGCTGCCTCTGCCTGCCCAAGTGTTCCCATGAGCTCCTGGGAGGACCCACCGGTCCTAAACGGCACTGGTGCAGCCCACAAGCACAGAGCTCTCCCCTGGCCACAGCAATCACCAAGACTGTGTCACACTGGGCTGAAGACACAGAGTCCCATTCTGGAAACTTCCATGAACTACAGGACAGCTTCCAGGACACTGCCTTTACCTCCCATCAGCTTTGGCAGGAGCCCAAGACCCCCACACCCTCTCCCAGCAGTACCTGTTGCCCTGTCCCCATCCACCCTCATTCAGGGCTGCCTCTGCCCACAGGTAAGCCCAAGGAGCTCGTGCCCAGACTCACAGCTGAGGGGCACTGCGCCATCCCTGACTTGAGTCCTGCTTCAGGGCTGTCCTGCCCCAAGCAGCTGGGGGTGGGGACACCACATGACAGCTCAGACTCTTTGTGTTGTTTGTGCCAGGCCAAAGGTAAGAAGCATCCAAGGCAGAGACCTTGCCCTTACCCCTGCAGATGACATCTTCCCACTGTGTCCTCGGAGCACCTCCAGCTCTGGCTCCGACACCTCACTGAGTGGTGCATCGCTCCCCTCCTCCTCCTCCTCCTCCTCCGCCTGCAGCAACACCTCCTTCGAGGGCACAAAGTCAGCATCTCGCGCAGGGTCATCACTATCTGTTTCTTCCTCCTTCCTCTTTTGACTACGACGCTTCTTCTGGATACGCTCAAGCTCTGGCTCCTGGGCACCCTCGGTGGGAGCCGGAGGCTGGTACACAGACGTCAACTCCTCTGCCAGCTCCTGCAGGTACAGCAAAGCCCTGGGACAGCAAAGGCATTGCCCGGAGGTGAGCAGAGGGACCGCACGGGGACCAGCCAGCCCTCCCTCCAGGACGGGCAGACGCACCCCTCCAGCTCGTGCTCTGGGTGAACAATTTGCTCCAGTCCTGCCCAGCCAGGCTGTGGCAGAGCCCGCCTGGATGTGCTGCCCGCATCCCCTGCCCC
>NW_010551700.1:2141-2800 GCF_000687285.1 Phaethon lepturus
GCCAGCTTCCCTGGGTCTCCGGCAACAGGCAGGGGAACACATCCAGCACGTAGAGCGGCGCATGACCCTTTGCCAGCCAGAAAGCAGGAAAGCCAAAGATCTTCCTGTGAGCGTCTTCAGCAAAGGGAGCTCCCGCACCAGGCACGCCGCTGCACCCTCCCTCCCTCTGCGCAGCGGAACGAGGGGAACGGGGCACTGCAACCCCACCAGCTCTGCCCCTGCAAACCCAGGGCTCACGCAGGCACTGGGAGAGCACAGGCACTGCCCAAGCTGCCTCCAGAGGCCCCAGAGCACGCGGGCGCCCCCAGGACTGCCCTTTAAGCAGCACATGGCTCGCACAGCTTGTTCTGTTCCCCCACCAGACAAGCCTCCTCCTGGCTTTGTCAGGAACCAAGGAAACCTCCTCCCCACCACAGACAGCCCACTGATGTCAAACACCCGCTGCACCGGAGCTCATCTACAGCCCCTCCTGTTCCCCACACCCCTGTGCTCCAGGATCCAAACACACTCTCCTAAAGCGCGAAAAGACCATCCCGCAGGGAGCCAGTCTGTCCCAGCGATGTGGGACAAAGTCCTTCAGTGAAGATATCAAGACCCCCCAGGCAAGGCAGAGGTCTTGAACGCCCTGAGAGCGGCGCCTGCCTGTCCTTCCAATCCAG
>NW_010551700.1:2832-3155 GCF_000687285.1 Phaethon lepturus
ACTGCCCGTTCTTCCACTTTGTCTGCCCGTCTCTTGGGGCGCCCGCTGGGGGGGGTCTCCAGGCCTTCCGCCGCCTCGCTGCTCCCCAGCATCTTCTGCACGCAGATGGGCTCCGGGGTCGGGCACTCCAGGTCCTGAGACAGTTTCAGCAGCAGCATCTCCGTCTTGGACTTCCGCCCGCGCTTCCCGGGTGCCTTCGGGGGTGGTACAGACCCATTCTCCGAGGTCCTCGAGGGCTCACCGTGTCCCTCGGTCTCTGCAGGGGCTGGGCCGTTGGGGTCATTAGGACTAGTTTTTGGGTTTTGGACGTTTTTTTTCTGGGA
>NW_010551700.1:3364-3570 GCF_000687285.1 Phaethon lepturus
TTAACAGCCAGAGTAGCAAAAAACCCCAGCGGGGCTCTCCCAGCCCAGCCGGGCCCCGGCCCCCGCCCCTCAGCAGGGTCAGAGCGGGGCTTGGGCACGGCAAAGTGGAAGCTCCGTGCCAAATGGCACGGCACGGGGGCCAGGCCCCGGGGCAGGGGGAGACGTACGGACACAGGGTCAGACACCCGTACCCGGGTAACGACCCA
>NW_010551701.1:0-1082 GCF_000687285.1 Phaethon lepturus
TATAAAATAAGCTTCAAGCCGGGCTTCTCGTTTCCTATCCTCTCAAGTATGTTCCTTGTCAGCCCGAATTAGGCACGAAGAACGGAAGAGATGTGAGGACGCATCCCCTCCGGGACGGAAAGGGAGACTCACGCGCAGCCTTGCAGCGGGTGCAGGATTAACCAGAGATAATAATTACCGCACTAGCTGCTGCTCGCTTCGAAGGTCGGATGGGCTCATTTTCTCCTAATTCACCTTACACAGGGTATAATTTTGGCTCGTGTATCATTCCTAATGAGCAGTTTGGAAACAAAAGCATCTCAACGTACAGTATGTTTGTGATTTTGTGCTGCTTTACAGTTGCAATTTCGTAATGAAATGATTTTCCTGGCTGCAGCCCAAGGATGTGCTATTTTTCACAAACAGATGTTGCAGCTCCTGATGGATGGCGTTTTTAATAAATAAATAAGCGTTAGCATGGCAGGAAAACAAGCAGTTTTTTGTACACATACACACACGTGTGCATCTGGGCAACACATGCGCAGGGCTGCCAGCTCGTGCAGGCGCGTGCGGCGAGGAAATCGCTGCTTCTCCCCACGTAAGAGCACACGGGTTCCCGGTCAGCTGCCGCGGGGACGTCGCACGGAGCATCCCCGCGCTCCCATGGGAACACCGCCCAGGGCTCTCCCACGCTCCTGAGCGGCGGACTCGGGGCCACGCCGTGGCTCCCCGGCTTTCGGCACAGCACACCCTGCTCTCACAGCAAGCTTGCGCGAGAGCAGCGGCCCGAGCACCGGGCTGGGTGATTAGGCGAGCCGGGATTTATCGGTGGTATTTTAAACCACAGGTCGCACTTGCTGCTCCGCTGCCTTCTCTCGACCAACAAAAGTTTGGACTTCCTCGAAATGTGTCATCTCGTCTCCCCCTGCTCGTCCCCGCGCCCCGGCGCTTTCGGGTCTCTGCCCGCGCGCCCGTGCCGCCGACAACACCCATCGAGGGAGAAAAGCTGCTCGAGCTTAGCCTGACTCCCAGGGCAAAGCTGCCGTCTCCCAGGGCACACAGGCGTTCCATACACCTCCGAAGAACCCCTAATCCCTCAGAAA
>NW_010551702.1:0-833 GCF_000687285.1 Phaethon lepturus
TCTGCCAGACCTGCGGGCAGAGGCCGTCCGTGAGGCAGGGCACCCCGTGGGGCAGGGTGCCCTGTGGGGCAGGACATCCCTGAGCAGGACACCCCATGGGGCAGGACACCTTATGGAGCATGGCGTCCATGGGTTGGGCACCCTATGGAGCATGGATCTATGGGGTTGGACACCCTGTGGAGGAGGGCATCCATGGGTAGGGCACCCTACGGAGCAAGGTACCCTATGGAGCATGGGTCTATGGGGTTGGACACCCTACGGATCATGGTTCTATGGAGCAGGGCACTCTATGGAGAATGGGATCTACGGGGTTGGACACCCTATGGATCATGGTTCTATGGGGTTGGACACCCTATGGAGCAGGGCATCCATGGGTAGGACACCCTATGGAGGAGGATATCCTATGGAGCATGGGTCTATGGGGTTGCACGCCCTACGGATCACGGTTCTATGGGGCTGGACACCCTATGGAGCAGGGCATCCATGGACAGGGCACTCTATGGGGCAGAGTACTCCATAGAGGAGGACATGCCATGGGACAGGGCCACCCCATAGGTCAGGGCACCCCATGGCACAGGGCGCCCCCTCCACCCCTGCCACCCACCGCCTCCCCGCACCTACCGGAGGGTCCCAGCAGCGTGACCTCGAGGGGCGCCAGCCCCGCTGCGCTGCAGTCCACGGTGAAGGTCTGGGGCACCCGGGCCCTGACGCTGGGGCCCAGTCCTGGCCCCGAACACTTCACCTTGCTGGGGTCCACCACGTCCTTCACCGGCACCCGGAAGGGGCTCCCTGCGGCAGCGGGCAGGGGTCAGCACGGGCGGGGGGCAGTGTGT
>NW_010551703.1:0-1603 GCF_000687285.1 Phaethon lepturus
TCTTGCCCCTCACCAAAACGGGGGTAAAAAACGCCTCTCGTGGAAGATTTTGCAGCCAGGGCCGGTGTTACACCAACAGCCTACGTTGCGGCCTCCTTTCTGAACCTGGGTTTGCTCTCTTTCAAAGGCTACGCCGAAGCATCTCAGTCCGGCGGCTGCGGGGTTGACTCTGTCATTGGAGCACAGCACGGACTCTCCCACGCCAAACGCGAGAACCCAAAGGTCAAAGAGCCAGGTTTTCTGGTACCTCTTCTAGAAAAACTGAGTACTGAAGCCCAGCTAGGCTGGGTATGCCTACTGCTTGGAGGAGAGAAGTACAGCAGTTTTGAATAGCAGCGTGAAGAAAACCAAGGTTAAAAAAGGAAAACGAACCAGTATTAAAGAGCTTGTAGATATTTTATGCATCTAGGAGCACAAGCAGATAGGCTCCTACAGGTCACGCGCTGCTTATCTTCAGAGTCACCATTTCAGAGTGAGAAGCAGGTACACATATGTTGTCTTTCATCCAGCTGCATAAGGATTAAAAAGAAAAGGAAAATAGCTGTTAGTGAGGACAAAACAGCAGTATCACAGAGCTCATCTAACACTGGGCTCCTTTAAAACTTGCTTTCTTAATACACCCCATTTAAAAACCTAACTCAATAAAGCATGTACAGAGAACATCCCCCACCACCAAAGGCAGCAGGTAAATCCGTAGGGGCTGAGCAAAGAAAAAAAATGCAAATACTCGTTATCAATCTCTGCCGGATGAGCTCTTGCTCCATTTGCTGGCTGCCCAGTGAGCAGCACCGGTGACCGCGCAGCTGCCATTGAGTGTTTTTGCTGTGAGATAAGGAGATGCAGCTGCTGTGGGAGCCTTATCGGGGATTTTGGCTGCGTTGACATCAGGGTCACTGACCCACAGGCTAGTCCAGCTCTGCCCAGGTGAGCCATCCCCTTGGCTCAGGGAGGATTAATTACTCAAAGAGCTGATTGCAGGATCCTTTCTCTGTGCTGACACCAGGGCTCTGCCCTTTGGGACGGGAATCTCTGGAGGTGACTCTGCTGTAACCAGCAACACCCAGCAGGCTTTCCCCGTCAAAGAGAAGCTGAACCACAAGTTTCTTCCATGTGGTGTTTCCAAAAGGCCACACTGATTTGGTTAGAACAGCCAAATCTTCCTCTTTTAGGGTGCTTCTGCTTTTATTAGCAGAGAGGAATATTTAAGGAGTGAGTCAGGTCTGACACAACCGAGGACCTCCCGGCTTTCGGGGGGACGAAGGCAGCCACTGCGCTTCACGGGACACAGAGATTTACAGCGTCTTCGCCTTAGTTTTGCTGCTCTGTGCTTTCAAATCTGTAAATCTCCAAGGCGCGCTTCCAGCCAGGCCAACCACGTCCCCGCAGGCTTTCTGTGACTGCTCAGATTTCCGTTCGGGAATCGCCCTCGCTGGCAGGGAGCGAGTGGAAAAAGCTGGTCTGGCGTTTTCAGTGCCCCGAGAGACACAGGTGTTTGCAGTTTTACACCCCTTTTCGTGGGTGGGGTCATTAAACCTCACCCACCCCACCTCCCAATTCCATCCCTGCTCCACGCACCGCCGGCGGTCCCGGCATCGTGGGCGGG
>NW_010551704.1:0-3956 GCF_000687285.1 Phaethon lepturus
GGCCCAGCACACCCCTCATCAGCCGGCTGCCGGGCCGGTTTCTCCTCTCGGGGGTAGCTGTCAACACCCAGGAGGTTATTGAGTGCTCGGGAGAGCCTCCTGCTCGCCAGTAGCGCCGGCGGTGGTTTTGCCCGCGTCCCAGGGGTGCGGAGGCAAGAGCGTGGGGCTGGCAGGGACCCGGACCCGCCAGGTGAGTGTATTGTACAGGCCGGAGTCCGCTGTGCGGGTTGTGGTGCTACCAGCTCTTTTGGCTGAGGCTGTTAGGTCCCTAAGGATACCGTGCTGCTGGGGGGAACGACTGCAATCCTTAATAATAACAACGCAACTGCCACCTTCTGTTTTGGGAGCAGTAGCATCTTGAACTCCCATGTACATACTTCTCTGAGTTCTTCCTCCTTCTGTGTTTGACAGGTGATACTCTAATAGTCGAAGAGGATACATCCAAACCCAAGACTGACTCGCCTGTTGTCGCAAAAAGAACAATGTCTAACTCAGTTAGGGAAGCCGCGCCTGTGCTTGCGAGGAGGGTCGTTCCAGCAGATAACTCCTGTCTCTTCACCAGTGTGTACTATGTGGTGGAGGGAGGCATTTACGACCCAGCCTGCGCTCCAGAGATGCGCAGTCTTATAGCCCAGATAGTAGCAAGCGATCCTGAATCTTACTGTGAGGCAGTTCTAGGGAAAACTAACAGGGAGTATTGTGACTGGATCAGAAGAGAAGAGACTTGGGGAGGAGCTATCGAAGTGTCCATTTTATCCAAGTTTTACCAGTGTGAAATCTGTGTGGTGGACACACAGACAGTCAGAATTGACCGTTTTGGGGAAGATGCTGGTTACACTAAGCGGGTCCTTTTAATTTATGATGGAATTCATTACGATCCACTTGAGCGTAAAATCCTCGACTCGGACATTCCTCCCCAGACGATTTTCTCCACAACCGATGATATTGTTCTTGCACAAGCATTGGAGTTGGCAGATGAAGCCAGACGGAAGAGGCAGTTTACTGATGTGAATCGCTTTACGCTGAGGTGCATGGTGTGCCAGAAGGGACTAACTGGACAAGTGGAAGCCAGAGAACACGCCAAGGAGACTGGACACACCAATTTTGGAGAAGTGTGACACCTGCATGAGGATGGTTACATCGACTACCTCACTGATCCAGAATAAAATTCTGGATTTCCAGATAAGCTGTATGTAATCATAAAATTCCGTTCACAAAGCTTGAAAAGCATATTAACTTAATGATGGCCAAGACGCACAGGTTTGTTATGGTTAGTGACTTTTACAACAGGTTTGAAATAGGTATCTTCTCGCATGCTAATTTATAGTACTTTGGCAGGTGGTATACACTTGCAGCTAAAACTTGATTTCTAAAATAGTCTTTTCTTTGTGATCTGAGCAGACATACAAAATCAGGCTTGTTCAACACTAGCATAAAATCTAGCCTCTAAGTTGCTGAATTAAACTCTGTGTTATGTTTTCAGGGTAATTAAATTAATCTAAGAGTTTGGGAAACACACGTATCAGCATTACTTATACTAAGAATTAGCCTCTGCACATACAAGCAGTTCTGGCAGGGGAAACTGCTCATTTGGTGCACAATTTTTAATGGAAAGAGAATCTCCAAAGCTGCTCTATACTATGTTACCATCAGAAGTAGACTGTATTGTTTGTGTGAAGTCATGGCTTTAGAGAAAGACATGGCCTCTAAGCTTTAAGATAGCCTTCTTTAAATTAATGAGTAGATGGTTAAGTGTTGAATAAACTTACTAATCCTCCGTAGGTAGTCTTTAGTTGCTTCAAAAATAACTATCAACCCCCCGGTGTTTACACTGCATCAGAACATAGGCATGTTTCTTGAAATACTTTGGATTCTTCTTCATAATAGCATCTGAAATTCTGGCAAGAAGAAAATGTAGTTAGGGAGGTGACTTGACTTAACTTACATTTGTTAAATACATTTAAGCAGACTTTACTTGGGTATAGCCAATCTCATGGCCACAGTGTTACTAAGCTGTACCAGATTCCAAATACTGTAAATTAGCACTTTAAGGTATAGTTCTCACTCTGCTGGTAAAAAGTTTTGCCCTTTTTAGAAGGACAGGGTGCTAACCCAGAAGGGAGGCTTGAAGTTTCTTCATCTGTGTTCTGCCTTAATGTGTTTGATTTGTCACCGATGACTGTTCAGTAGCAAGACTTTAATTCTGATAATGAAGAGTGCAGCTTAATTTTCAGAAAAAATAAGCTGTGAACTGCCCTACTTCTTGTACCGTTCAGAATCAGGGAAGTCGAAATTGGTTTAATATATCTTACCTCACAGTGGGGTTGTGAGGCTTAACAGTAAGTGCTTTTGAGGTCTTTTAAAAGGTGCTGTAAAGGTGCATATTACTGAAAGGGATTTTTTTTTTTTCTTTGAAATGCCTGCAACACATACTTGTTTTACTGAATTTTAAAATATTCTTAGCCTGCTATTCGTCTGTTACGCTGTTTTGAGTTACCTTCCTTGCACTTTTACAAATGGGGAGCTAGAACGTGCATCTTCGGACTGAGGCAGGAATAAACAGGCCTTCCAAGTGGAACCTAAGATCTAGTTTATAAAGGCCTCCATTCATTAAGGCATCTGGCTAAACTCCTGGTGCAGCAAAAACTTCTTTTCTATAAAGAGCACGTTTCACTGAAGTTCTTAGCAGAGGCTCCCGGTTGGACCTTGAAATACAGGAGGGTCTTAATGAAGAAGGAATATAATTACATAATTGCTTTGCTGAATTGAGGCATGAATAATTAATTATAAAGAACAGAATCACCAAGAGCACTATGGACCAGTTTTCTTTTTAATTCAGTATTAAAATACATATTGGCACTGTTGGGAATTTCCTGTAGAAAGCCACTTAGCTTCCAGTGTTAAACCCCACTTTGCTTTTAGTTTATCATTAGGGAAAAAAACACAACAAAAACCCCAGCATTAAAACCAGTCCTCTAAGAAGCATATAAACCTAAAGAAATACCTGACAGTTCAAAGGAACTTGAAGATTACACTGTGTTATAACTACTTGAGATGAAATACTGTCTAGGAATGAGACCAAGAGACTGTCAATCCTAAGTTGTATCCTCAGCTTTCACACTGAAGCGGTGAGACGCCTTGGACAAGGAGCTGATCCTCACCATTTGCCATCTATAAAATGGACATAATACCTACCTCAGAGAGGTGTACAAGGTGACTATCTTTGGGTGTCTTGGAAACAGAAGTGGAAGATACGTATTTATTGTCTGCCATGTTTGCAAATGCATTGACTTTGGGGAGCAACACTTAGATTTTAGCTTTGTATCCTGAAAGTGTGTAAAACTTTTTTTTTTTGTTATTTCTTAGTTGCAGGATTTTTAAAATTAGCTTTATGTAATCCAGAGTATTTAGCTTTGCTATATCATGTTTGCATTGGAAATCTGCTAACAGAATCAGTTCCATTTGAGGGGAAATGTGTCAATATCACTGCTTGGATGCTTTCTTTCGTTGCCTAGAAAATAAAATCTCTTTGCTTAAAAAATTTCAGTTGAACTGCTGTAATTCATCTCTGTAAAAGTTGATACTGTTCCACCCTCACAAACTCCTTCAAAGAGCGAGTAACCCGTGGTATGGACTGTGAATCAGAAAACCTTGCATGGTTCTCCTAAACTCTCCCAAGCAGAAAGTATCGACATTATTTAAAATATAAGATATGGATACATTTAAAGTACAACTCCCTTTTTTCTAAATGTTGTAAATGATAGGGTTTTGTTTGCGTTTTTTTTAATATCTCTTTACCAGCATTTGCCTGCCCTTAATGATACAATTAAGGAAGTATCAAAAAAATGGCATCCTGGTACTAGTAAGGTGAACTTCTGAACATCACTAATCCATTTGCACTGAACCGTTGTTAATTGTCCAGCACGATGTTCAGTACGGATATTTTAGAAGAGCGG
>NW_010551704.1:3987-5050 GCF_000687285.1 Phaethon lepturus
GTACTGGCAGGGAAGGGTCACCTGCCCAGACCAACCCAGAAAGCCTGTAAGATACGGGCTTGTGTCCTTACCGTTACTCTCACTCCCAGTCACGCTTAAAATGAGCGCTCATTTCCTTGCTGGATGCTTCAGCACAGGGGTCGGTAACTAAATGGGCCTTGGAAACGGAAGTTTCTTGCCTCAGAGGTGTGCTTACTAAAAGCTGGGTTATTGGTATTGTTTCACCAATCTATGCAGTTCTGGATCTTGAATTAAATAAAGAATTCTGGTTTCCTGGTGCCAGTGGCTGTTTCACCAGCACTGAAATCCTTCTTTAATTAAAGAGCCTAACACATTCTAATCACGTGGCCTTTTGCAAACATGTTATATCATAGGAAGAGATACACATCTCATGGGTATAACAGCACTTTAAAAGCTTGTCCGAGTTTACATGTCGAGCATGGACTTTGACCGGTGTTGCAGTGCGTGTTCCTGTTGCAGTAAAACGAGTGGTGGTAGCAAAGGTTCCCAAAAGTCTGACTTACCAATGTAATCCAGTGGCATAGCGTTCTGGTTGTGTATCATCAGTACAGGTCAGCTGGTATAACGTATCTCCCTAAACACATGCCCCGAATTGCAAAAATTGTTGATGCACCAATAAACGTGACTGATGCATGCATACTTGTTTAGTGTAGTCTGTGCCTCGGTTCTTGAATTTCAGGTTTGTGCTCTATCCACTGCTGTTCGCCGGCGCGTTTTCTGGGTCTTCACATCTATGCAATGCAGCCTTTGAGCAGTTTGCATCAGCTTTCCCTCTGTCTCATTCCCTTTGTTTCTTGACTCTAAGAGACAGTCACGGCCGGAGAGGGACGCAGCCTCACAACCCGTTCGGGAAGAAGCTTCTTCACTTTCAACTTGTTCAATAATAACTTCTTTTTAATAGTAAAATATTTCCCCTGTGTAACTAGAGCCAGGTATAAAGAGGAACAACTGTAAAGAGAGTTTTACATACCTCCAGAATCTTTTATGTATTTAAATATATAAATCATTAAGCAGACAGACTTTAGGAAGATTTGGGTTCAGC
>NW_010551704.1:5081-8516 GCF_000687285.1 Phaethon lepturus
TGTATCTACTTCATGGACGCAGTTGCCTGAAAGCTCGATCTTGGGAGTACATCAGGAATGTTCTGAAGTTGCTGAAGGACAAACTTAATTCCTTTGTTCTGGATAAACTTATGTAAAAAGAACAATTGCTGGGGAGAAGACCAAGAAAAGGAACATCTCGTTACAGGGTGCAGAATCGGTATCTTAAATCTGCACCTTTTTGTGTGCATGGTCACAGCAGAGGCTGCCTGTGATGGTTTGGGAACAGCGTCTCCCGTACCCGTCCCGCTTTTTCTAGAGACCCGTTCAAGAATATAACAGCACCACAATCGTGATCCGCCCTGGGGCAACAAAGCCCCGTACATGAACGCAGTGTTCATTTGCATGAACATTTTTGACCTAAGCAGCACCATTATCTATTTGCCCTTCTCAGCTTTTGAGGAAGCAGGAGGAGGAGACAGACACAAAGGAAGAAAATGCAGAATTTCTCTGCTGACTGCCTTAAACACAGAAATCCATGTGTCGATGGAGGTGTTGAGAAATCAGACTGACGCACAGCGGCTGAAGCATCTGCGTTTGGCAGATCCCACAGCCCGCAGTGCGGCAGCACCAGAGGCTCCTGCCCCGCGCGAACCCACCCGTAGGTGCGCCCTGCAAACCTCTCCCTGGCAGAGAAACTCTTTAATAAGAGGAGCAAAAAATTTTCAGCTTGCTATTTTGAAAATTACAACTCTTTATCATACAAATTAAATGTCTGCCTGCATTTTAAATCAAACTATGCATCCGGCTGTAGAACTGCTATCAGGTTTTGCTCTGCTCTGGACTGGGCAGAATAAAATTACTTCAAATTGGCTGAAATCAATATTGCTTTTTCGCTCCTCTGAGTCTGAGCATTAAAATGCTTTCTGTAACAAAATAATGCAGTAGGGGAGTTAAGAAAATTAGGTTGCCCAAGATCGTAGTGTCCTCGTCTATTATTGTTAATTAAAGCCTTGGGGAAGACGTTGGGGAACTGTATTATACCTTGAGAGCTGACTCCTCATTTCTGATGTAGAGTTAATGCTAACCAAGCTATGGAAACAGATCACCTCAGTTCTCTACCTCTTTTCTTTAAAATAGGGATAATAAATAGGGTTCCTTGCTTAGTTCCCGACCATATTAAGATTTAATTATTTCTCTAAACTGCTGTGTAATACTAGGTATCAACTACCTAGTATTTTTCATAACTGATTTGTCAGCATACATACTGTACATAAAATTTGGACTAAGGAAAGTGCCCAACAGTCCTACAGAGTCAAATAAATGTCATTATGTTAACAGGCATCTTATCGGTGACACTATGGATGCGTTTCCTTCGGGGCCAGGACTGAATCACTTCTGTTCTTTTGTTTATGAACAGGGTGAGGCACAACGGGTCTGTTAACATGCCAAAGTCCTTTCACAGCATTGTGTAGTTTTTCTCTGCATCCTTTGACTACTTGCATATACTTCATGCCGTATATATGAAATCACGCTTTATTTTGGGTTGCAGCTATTTATATTCGCTGGAGGAAGAGGAACGTGGAAAAAGAACAGGTTCTCTCTGGGCATCTGATTCAGAGAAGCTCAAGACTTCTCCTAATGGATCATGACATTTTCCTGACCTACACCGTGCCCTTCAAGCAGCGAGCTCTACCTCTTTTATTGCACAGATTTAAGTCCTGGTGCTATCAGGTGCTCTCGGGACACAGTTGCCCTGTCCCGGAGCGGCTGCTCACCCACAACTGTGTTTGTGTGTACGATAACAAAACAGCTCTGGGTTTGATTTACCCCCTCCTTAAAGCAGCCTCAGAACTAAGCGCAACTTGACAAAACCAGCATGAATCTGACTCTCTTTAAACGGCTGCACCATCCAGCACGACACCAGTTAACGCTTCCAGATGCGCTTGCACCGAGTGCTGCGCTCAGCTCTGCAGTCACCAGCCGTTGCAACGCTCGGGGCCGGGGCCGCTGCTCCGAATGTGCCGCGTTCGCATCGCTTACCTCGGCTGCGGGCCAGCGCGGGGGAGCGGGGCTGGCTGGGGCTCCCAGGAGCCTCTGGCTCGTTGATTTGCTCTTCAGCACACACGTTCCCTTCCTGCCCGCGCGCAGCTGGGGCTCAGCAGCGCTGCTGGAACCGCCGCGCTTCCTGGCTCATCGGCTTTCTCTCCATCCTACCACGGCTTTAAATAACTGATGTTTCCACTTCCCTGTTCTATGCAGCAGGGAACATGTTGCAACACGACCTCTTTTTAAAAAAGACGACATAAAAATAATAAAATCATTGAAGCATTAAAACTGGAGTGAATCTGGTGGCTGCATCGGGAAGTTTGCTGCAGGGTTTCTGCTTGGGTACTTTTAGTTACTCAGTGAGCATCTTGTATCTGTATGCAGAGCAGATACGAGTCTGTGCTGTGTGTGGGGAGCAAGGGCCCACGCATTGTTTAGCGGAGAGACAAGCTGTCATTTTAATAGCAGATCCCAGAGTTGGGGTAATAACGAGTCACCGCAGTTCTTTCGGCTGCTTCTGCAGCACCAGATTGGGTGCTGGGGGTTGGCATCACCCAGCGCTGCACAGGGTGCTGCAGATGGAATAACTGGGCTTTTCTTTACCTTCCCCCCCGAGAGAGGCAGCAGCGGTGGTACCCTCCTCCTCCTCCGAGGGGATGCTGCTGCAGGAAATGCCCCGGCAGCAGTTTCTGAGAAGGTGTCGGTGTGAGCGAGGAGCGCGATGGGTGTCTTGGGGACTTTAGCTTTACCCAGGCTCTAGGACTCGACCTCAAGCTGCCGAGTGAAGAAGAAAGTTTCCAGCGTTAGAGAGACGGGGAGCGAACCTGCAGAGGGGCTCAACGCCGCGGGGAACGATGCCAGGAAGGGGGAAAGGGGAGCTGCAGCTGGGCAGCACCTGCAGAACAAGCCCCAGAGCTGGGCAGCCCCTCCTCTAGCACCCAAATAAAGCTTCGTGGTGAAGCTTCCTTCTAAAATGGCTTTTTACCCATCTTTACAAGAATCTCCTTACAGCGTACAGCAGCAGGCGGCAAACTTTTGGCCTCCGGGAAAGCTCTGGTGATCTGCAAGTATATACCTGTCCTAGCAACAGCCTGTTTTTAGAGCCGAAAGGAACCGGGTCCTACCCTGAGCCGAGGGACCTCATGCACAAAACCACCTCTGAGAATAAACCTGTGGGGTGACGCGCTCAGCAGCGCACGGCGCAAACACCCGGCAAAGGAGTTAATTACTACGTACAAAGGCGCTTCGGTCAGGGCTGTGCGTTGGGCTCCTCCGCGTGTCAGCGAGCAGCTATGCTGCCGAACAGGCTGGCGGATTAAGGAGTCTCCGGCAAAACCCGTGCTGAGGACATCAGAGGACACCAGCCGGAGCCGGGAAGTGAGTGAGCTGGGTGGTACCGAGCAGAGCTGCCCGCAGCCTCCCGGGCAC
>NW_010551704.1:9023-9348 GCF_000687285.1 Phaethon lepturus
GCTCCGGGCACCCGCGGGGATACGGACCTGCTCTGCTTTGGAAGGGGAAAGTGGTGGAGGCGTCACGAGAGGTGGCATCAGCCGAGATGGACGAGGTGGTTTGAAGGTGGTGGCGGGAGGAAAGCTGGGCAGGTCCAGCAGCTGCCGGCGGAGGGGCTGGGAAAAACTGTGCTGGGGACGGGAACAGCTCAGGCCGCTGCTAGGTGCGCTTGGTTTACCTGTTTGAATAGAAGGAACTATAGGTCTGCTGCCATCATCTTCCACCCTGAGGTGGGATCCATCCCGCTGTGGAGCAGGAGCGGCTGGGGGAGTGCCCGCCAAAGCG
>NW_010551704.1:9425-10276 GCF_000687285.1 Phaethon lepturus
GGCTGCTCTGCCTTAGACAGAAAAAGTACTGAGGTTCTTTAACATAGCTGGAGAGCTGTGGTGGAGCGCTTGTAGTAGTACTGGGCTTAAAAGAAAGTGGCCTCTTCATATAAAGCAATTAGCATTAATTGCTACCCAGCACCTCTTTGATGTTTGAGGGCTCAGGGAGCTTTGTAAAGAACAGTTATGGAGGCTGTCTCAAAAGCTGCGTGAACTGGCCTTTTATTTTAGCTAAAAAATAGCTGCTTCTAAAAGCATTTTTAGCGGGGGAAGACATATACAGCATTGAAAAACATCTTTTCAATTGCTATGTCTGTTAACTTCAATGCTCAGTCATACTTCTAGTTTGTGGCTGAACTGTCATGTTATTCAGCGAAGGGAAGGAACAGTAAAATCCTTCTGAATCACAAAAACTGGGATTTTTCAACACTGATTTTTCCCCTTTCCCGAGTCAGGCGAATGCGTTAGAGCCATCATCGCCTCAGAGGACTAGTGGGCAGGAAAAGTGACTCCTTGTTTCTGCATAGACCCTCTCCAGCCGCGGAGCAGCCCTGGGCTGACCTTTGCCTCCGGGCGAGCCGGGGCTCAGCGGGTGCCAAAGCCTCGGCAGCTGCTTCACGTTTCTGCAAACGCTGTTGAACAACAGCTCGGCTGGTGCCACAGCCTCGGCAGCTGCTTCACGTTTCTGCAAACGCTGTTGAACAACAGCAAATTATTTCTCCCAGTGGGTTGAGGGTGGTGGGAATCCTCAGGGAGAAAGGAGCTCCCTGCAGAGCCCTAATCAGAGCGGGGCCGTGCTGCTGCCCTCCCGCCCGCGGGGCTGCCTTGCGCAGCGGGCGCAGGCTCCGAGC
>NW_010551704.1:10475-11317 GCF_000687285.1 Phaethon lepturus
TCCCCAGGAGTGTTTTGCTCTCGGATCCGTGCGGCAGGCAGCGAGAGCGTTGCAGCAATCCCCATCAAGCAGGCAGGAGTCTCTGGCTGCTTGTGAGTAGATCCGTGTTTCACACGGCGAATACTCGGGGGCACAGCAAAACCGTGTGGCTCGCAGAAGCCTAAAAACCCCCAAACTCAGTCGCTGCCTCTGCTCCCCGACAACAAAAAGCTCTGGCTATAAAGTCATCCAAATTCAAAGAACCAAGGGTATTGCTGTTCCAAAACCAACACTTACTGAAATGTAACTTAAGCAATAAATAACGCCAAGCTGAGACCAAAATATGAAACTCCCCTTGCGTGGAAGGATTGGATCTGTCAGGGCGTGGGTGTCGAAATCTGATTTTTGCGGCATATTCCAATTACAAAGGAATTCTTTCAGGGTCTAACGCTCTGAACAAGCAGCCAGTTTTGCTCCCTTATCGCCAGATCTAATTCCCTGAACCTGCTACAAGAAAAAAAAGCAGCAGTGTGTTCCTGCATGCCGCGGCCAGGTTGCAGCACAAAGAGCTCCTCTGTCTTCTGCCGAGCAAATCCTCTTGCGTGGGCCCGTGCGTGTTGGAGGGGGTGTTTGTTTTGCTGCTCTCGTTCTCCGCAGCCCAGTTCTCCTCTCCCAAAGAATGGGCGGCACGCACAAAGAAAACACCTCCTTGGTGGTGCCAGGAAAGTTTGGAAGCCTAACGCTTTACATCCATGAGTAATTACGCCTTTTGTAGCTGCCCAGGCTCTCCCTGCAGGCAGCGGAGCTCTTGGCCGCGCACCCTGCAAGCGTAACCTCCCCCCCGCCCGGGACCCTGCCCCGGG
>NW_010551705.1:0-224 GCF_000687285.1 Phaethon lepturus
GAGGGGGCTGTGGGGCTGGCGCCGAGCCATGTTCAGGGGGTTTTGGGGAAGGGCCTGGGGCGAGCCAGCAGCAGATGAGTTTCGGCACCGAGGAAGGCACACGAAAGATGGAGCGAGCGATTCCTGCATGCTGCCGGGCTCGAAACGCACCGAAATCCCTCGGGAAGGAGATCTAACTGTGGTGGCAGACGGATCAATGCAAACCGCTCGGCTCCCCGTGAGCC
>NW_010551705.1:358-2756 GCF_000687285.1 Phaethon lepturus
AGAGCGGGCAGAGCAGGCAGCTCTGCCGCCCAACGCTGCCGGCTGCTCCTTCCTGCAGCGAAGCCGAGTACAGAAATGCAAGAGCAGGGAGGGAAAGGAGGAGAAACCCTTGGGCGATGGGATGAAAAGGGACCAGAAAAGCTGCAGGGGAAATATTAAGCAAGGGGAGCCAGCCCACGGAAAGAAAATTATTTCCCTTTTGTCCCCCGAACAGCTCAGCGCTAACCTGGGGAACTCCTCATCGCTGTACAGCAGCAAACCTAGAAGCTCAACAGGATTAAAGTCACGGACTAGTTCCTTTTTCAACAAATAAATATCTATTAGGCAGTTAGACGGACAGCAAGAGCATCTCTAGGTACGTTTACTGTGATAAAAAGCATGGACATACGAGGAAATCTCAGGCTGTAGAACCATAATCCAGTCAGATCTGAAGGTAAATTTTCCCTGCTGCCATCCTGATACCCAACCACTGGAAAAACAGCGGGTTTGCTCAATTTGATAAGAAGAGAGGAGGCTCAGGGCAGGTTTTTGCAGCCCGCGGGCACGCTGCAGTGTGCAAGCAATGCTCAGCAGAGCAGCTCGCGACACGACACCCGGAGCATCGCCTTAAATAGGAGCTCTGTGGTGTAGGGTAACAGATTACAGATTAGAAATTATTTAACAGAGGCTGCAAAACGACATGCTTCCGCATCTGGCAAAACCGCTCTCTTTTGCTAAGGCGGCTCCACGCCACGCCGAAGCCGACAGCCCTCGGTGGGGGGAATAACGGGAACTGCCCCCCCTTGCAGTGCCCTGACAACATGCCAAAAAGCAGAACTTCCAGCAGTTAAACTAAAAATGGCAAATCCCCTTTCATCTCCCCAGCATTATTTTTACCCAGCGTCCCAGCTCAGGGACAGCGCTGCCGTTTCAAAGCTTAGACTTGAGCTTAAAAAGCTGGGAAGAGCTTAGCAGTGGGGGGAATAACGGGAACTGCCCCCCCTTGCAGTGCCCTGACAACATGCCAAAAAGCAGAACTTCCAGCAGTTAAACTAAAAATGGCAAATCCCCTTTCATCTCCCCAGCATTATTTTTACCCAGCGTCCCAGCTCAGGGACAGCGCTGCCGTTTCAAAGCTTAGACTTGAGCTTAAAAAGCTGGGAAGAGCTTAGCAGTGCCTCTGAGCCGTCTTGGGGTGAAAACAGAGCAGAGATGAGTTGCTTTAATTTTATCGTGAAATAACTCCCCACTCTGGGCTACGGGCACCCTCCCGGGGCTGGACCTGCTGGGTTTGGCGCAGCCGGAGGTTTTTGCTGCAGGAAAGCTGTCAGATATTACTTAACCTGGGTAAAATAATGCAGCTTTTTCAGCAGCAAAACAAGCCTCTAGCAGGGAAAGCAGCCCTTCCCATCACCGCTTCCCCGGTTTATCCGCAGATTTCCTCTGGTGCCTGCTCCGATTCAAGCTGCTGAGGACCAGCAGCCACCGGGGATGGGTGCAGGGGGAAAGAGCTGCATCCTTGTCCTGCCAACCGGGGGCAAATCTCCGTCCTGCGGAGAGGAACGGAAAATTAGGGAAGCCTGGGAGCAAGAGGGACAGGAGCTGGGACCTAGGCAGGCCAATGACATCTGCCTAACAGGGCTTTGAGCGGGACGCTGGGTATTCCCACAACAATAAAGCCATGGGGAGGGGGACAAAATAAATCCCTTTTGTTTCCCAGGCCAGCGGCTGGAGGAGTTCCTGTTCCAGCGATGATATTAGCGGTTTTGCCGTAACACTAATTACGCGGCAGTGGCGATGGGGGAGGGCTCAGCCCTTGTTTTCCTTCTTTTTTACCCCCCTAAGTAACTCAAAGTAAATAAGGAAGGTGAAGCAATGGAGCAGGGAAGTCATGGCACACATGCCCCATTAGCTCCTGGTAATGATCTTATTTGTATGAAAGCCCGGCCTGGGATGAGCGCAGCCCAGGCAGCCCGCGGCTTTGATCTGGAGGGGAGGCAGGGCAAGAGGCTCCTCGCCAGCCGGGAGGATGCTGGAAGCTGCGTCTGTACAAGTGGAGAGGGGAGGGGGAGAAATACATACCCCCTCTTTCACATTCCCCTGTAGGCACTGGAAAATGAGAGGTTTTCTGCCTAGAGGGGGATATAATCTCACTCCCACTTCCCTAATGTAATAGCGGGGTCTCCTCCGCCCCAGGAGCTCGGTCACACTGTCCAAAGCTGCACTCAGACCCGACCACGATGCCCAATGCCTACCACGGTCCGCTGTCAGCAGTCGCCGTGGCAAAGGCAGAAAAGTGTCTTTTGGGGGCTGCCACCCGGACCCAAAAAGCTCCGAGCAGCCCTTCTGCTCCCTAAGCACCCACATGAGCAAGGGGCTGCCTGATTTCACTAGTGCTGCCCCCCCCGCCCCGCATCCA
>NW_010551705.1:2869-4179 GCF_000687285.1 Phaethon lepturus
CATCCAGGCTGGGAGCAAAGCACCAGCACATAAAGCAGAAAATATTTGCTATTTTTTTTCTGCAAAACCCACATCACGAAGGAAAGCACCCCAGGCTTTGCTGCCATCCCCGGGGCTGCTGCCCATTGTCGCACGAAGCAAGCATGGATAACGTGACTGCCATCCCCAGATTTTGCCTCCAACCCCGCTGGGGAGGGGACGCTGGGCAGCCTGGAGGTGCAGCAACAAATAAACCCCATTGCTTTAAACCCTGCTCCCATTAAGTGGCCGCAGGTGCAAGATTTGCCATTACAAACACCATGGGGAAAAAAAAAATCAGGGAAGCTTCTCGTCCTGTGTCACCCAGATGAAGGGAAGGGAAATGAACCATGAAAAGGAGAAATCGGGGAGTTGAAGTAAGCGGCAGCAACGCAGACCGGCTGCGGGCAGGTTGGCACCACCCGGGGTGACCTGGGTGGTTTTGTACCGGGGTGGGAACGGGCTGGGGAGGACTGGCTCTGCCTCCAGCTACAGGGCTGACCTCGCTCCAGCCCTGTATGGAAAACAAACCCCAAAAGCTCCCGTGTCTCTGTCAAGGCAGCTCCAGCTCTGGTTTTCATGCCTGGCTGGAGTTTGCGATAGCAAAGCACCGATAACTGGGTCAGCACATCCACCCGTGCGGGCAGAGCCGGGGAGGCTGGGGCAGGATGCTCGGACCTGCCCAAGCCCTGGTCCACCAGCCCGGGCACGGACGTCCTCGCCAGCTCGCCCAGGAGAGCGGATCAGAGCCACCGACAGACAGACAAACGGTGCCTCCGGCCAAGCCGCCCGCCCCGGCTCTGCGTGGCCGGCGGCAGACAGGGACTCCTTGTTCTGCCAGGGGCCGGGAGATGGATCCCACCCATGCCCTGCACTTTGCACAGCTCCAGCAGCCCCTTCCTCCCTCTGCCCCCACGTCTGCTGCTGCTGCCGGGTGCCGGAGACGCCCACGGGTACTCCAGCAGGGAGCCGGCACACAAATGGCTCCCACCAAGCGCCCTCGGGGCAGCACTGCCGCGGGCACCTGGTGTGCCGGGGGCATCTGTCCTCATTTGGTCCCCAAACCCCTGCAAAGGCTCCAGCCGGCTTTCCCGGCACGGACCCCCAGCCCCCCCGCCGGAGACAGGTCGTCCCCCGAGCCGGGATGCGCTTTGCCCCATCACCGCAAGCGCGGGACGGAGTGCTTCCACCCCTTTTTGTGGGCGTTCTCCCCATCTATAGGGGGGTTGATGGGTCTTTCCCTCCTCCCCTCTTCCACGACCTGGGATGGTTTTGTGAATGGGCTATTGTAA
>NW_010551706.1:0-678 GCF_000687285.1 Phaethon lepturus
CAGCTGTGCTCTTTGCGAGATCGACGGAAAACGTGGGCGTTCTCCCCGTAAAGTCTCTTTTTCTTAATGGGCCCCTCAAAGGGTTATGAATAAAACACCTCGGAAGTGCAGCGTCACTGATCCCCAGGTTTGCGTTTGAGGTTTTGCCGTGCTTACAAAGCCGACGTGAGCCTTGAAACCGGAACGAGCTCTTCGAAAGAGCCGAAGGCCACGTACGAGCAGCGCGGAGGCCTCGCCCCGGCCCGTTTCTGTGGCAGGGGGGGGGGGGGGCCCGCGGCAGGATGGCTCCGCGGGGCTGTCTCGCAGGTGGCTTGTTCCTTTTGCTTTGGACTCCCCCGAGGAGACGTGGGCAGGGGCTCACCGGGCCACCACGGGTGCTGTGCTCTTAGAGGAGGCCAGAGGACCGGCCGGAGGCGAAAGAGAACTAGAGGAAGGGTTTTTATGGTAGCCACGCTTTCCAAAAATACCTCTCTGAGCATCGGTGCGTGGTGCCCGGAGTGCGGCCGGGCGTTTCTCCGGCCGGTGCCGCGGGGGTGACAGCGGAGCATCCTCGTGCGAGATCTGCTGGCCGTCGGCCGTCGGTCGAGACGAGAAGGATGTTCTGCTTTACGATCGGCGCTCGGTCACTCCTCGATGTTGGTTTCCAAGCGCGTCGCGTCCAGGAGAGGACTCCGAGTG
>NW_010551707.1:0-1019 GCF_000687285.1 Phaethon lepturus
GGCACCCTTTTCCCCAGCTGCCAGACGAGCAACTGGGTTTAAGAATTAACAGAAATTTCCAAGCCATAGTCTGACCCGAGGAACCGCGGGGGAGATGCCCCGTGACCCCATGCGCTCTCTGCGACCGTCCCTCCCGGGCACCCCGGCAGCCTTATCTCCTCCCATGCCCTTATGTCCATGGGTTCCTGTCAACAGGAGCTGGTTAAAGAAACACCAAACCAACCACTTTCATTTTGTTTTCTACCCCAGCTCTTAAAATTTCCTCCTGCTGCCAGCAAGCAGGTAACGAGGCTCCACTGCCCGTCACCAGCGGTGACTCTCCTGTCCCCCTGCGGCTCGGCAAAAAATCCAGCTTGCCAGGGTAGACGTCTCCAGCCGGGACCACTTTGTGCTAGTGCAATGGTATTTTTACTGCAATATGTTTGTTTACCCAGTAGCGAGCTGGGCACCAGCCCCGAAGCCCCGTCCCAGGGTTGCAGGGGGTCTTGTGCGATCTCGAGCCGCAGATTCGGCCAAGGGCTCAAAGCTGTGCACAAGCAGCAAAATTCAGCACCCCTCACCCAGCTCCAGCCAGCCCGTAAAGGCGACACACGGAAACCGGTCTGTGCCTTCTGCAGCTGCCCCCGAGCACCCCCACCACGCGCCGTCCCGGCCGGTCCCGGCACCGGCACGCAGCACGAGCCCATCCTTAGCCATAATCCGCCGGAGCAAAGCCAACCTCAGATCCCCGTTCCAGCCCTGCGGCTGTAGGTCGGGGCCACATCGGGTCAGCCAGCCTTTGCCCAGACCTGCTGAAGGATGTTTTGGAGAGAAGACCCGGGGATGAAGGACGGCACCCGGAAGGGGTGTTCTGCATCGTCCAAGCCATGGCCCTGCACCAAGGGCTCTGCACCCCCTCTGCACCCCGCGTCGGAGCCGGAGCTCAGTGACCAGGAGCTTTCCAGTGCCAAAAACATGGGGTGCCGAGGGGAGCAGAACGCTCCCCGGCTGCGCCGTCTCGGCAATGCCCACACCCGCCT
>NW_010551707.1:1413-1717 GCF_000687285.1 Phaethon lepturus
ACCGTGCCCCTCGCACGTCACCCCCACAAGCCGCCAGCCATTTGTCGTGGCACACCAAGGTCCCTTTTGGGGACATTCTTCCACCTGGCCCCGTTTGTCTCCAGCCCCGCGAGCGCTTCGCCGCGTGGGCGAGCGGCGTTATCTCCGCTGTGCAGCTGGGATAACCCGCTCATGGAAAAGCGGCAACTTGCCTCCGGCGAGCGCGGGGGTGTCGGAGAGGAGATAAATCTGCCTGGCTCTGCTCCCATCCTGCGCCCCACGGGCTTCGCCCTCCTGCTCTGCAGGTGAGACCGATTTTCATCCC
>NW_010551707.1:1754-3694 GCF_000687285.1 Phaethon lepturus
GACCTCGCTCACCCACAACCCCCCCGCCCCGGCAGTCCCTGACCCACCGTCCCCGGAACGGGCAGGTCCAGCCCCTTGGCAGGCAGAGCCGGAGAAAACAATTACAGAGGCAGAGATAGAGTGGAAACGCCTTAGCGAAACCGAGGACATGTTTTGACTATTTAAGCTGTTTTCCTCCAAACCGAGTCAACTCAGAGCCTATTTGCACTGCATGTATCTGGCGGTTTTGCAGGTCTAAACAGTGCTGGGGGCGTAAAACGGGCAGGTCCAGCCCCTTGGCAGGCAGAGCCGGAGAAAACAATTACAGAGGCAGAGATAGAGTGGAAACGCCTTAGCGAAACCGAGGACATGTTTTGACTATTTAAGCTGTTTTCCTCCAAACCGAGTCAACTCAGAGCCTATTTGCACTGCATGTATCTGGCGGTTTTGCAGGTCTAAACAGTGCTGGGGGCGTAAAAAAGGAGGTGGGGGTGCAGAAAATAGGAGAAACACTCAAATTGCAGAAGACTCTATTCATCCTGACTCATCTGGCTGTTTGCATGGGTCACTCGCCCCCTCCCAGGGTCGGGGGGGGAGGGGGGCGAGCCACACAGAAGCCGCTCTGTGCCCCCCAAAAGGGCACCCAGCTCCTGCCGATGCTTTCCAGGGAAACCTTGGCTTTGCTCACACTGCCCGAGGCGTGAGGGAAGTTTATTTTTAGAGCCTTTGAAAACTGCTGAGGAGGAAGGAGATAGAAAGCCACGTGCGAGAGCTCTCCTTCTCCTGCGTGGCACCTCCTCTTGCAAATCACCTCCGACCATCGCCTGCCCCAGCTGCGGGGTGCTGCCGCCTCGGCCGAGTCCTTCCCAGGCTTGTCCATGTATCTGGGTCAGGGGAGCAGCGAGGAGGAGACCCCCGAGCTGGCTGTTATCCCAGGGGACATCCCTGTCCCACAGAGGTCACAACCAAATTGCAGTGCAGCAAAGCAGAGGCTTACCAGGGCTGAGCAGCAGCAGCAGCCAGGACGGGTCCGGAGCAAGTGCAGCATCCCTGAAGGCACGTACACTGTAAGGACAGCTTCTCGGCAATGCTCAGGACGCTGGGAAGCCAAAACCCCAGCTCTGGGGATCCCGCTGGGCTGCTGCTTCTGTTAAACCAGGTGAGGGTCCCACCCCTTTTGCACCAAAACCCTAACGAAGCTGCTGATGAGAAAAAGCTGTGTCCTGGCAGGGCTCAGGGCACCCTCCGCCCCGGGCGGCAGCAGAAACGGGGTAGCGGGCACTGCCCGGCCCTTGTAGGGCTGTTGCACGAGCGGAGGCACGGCTCCAGCGTGCAGGTGCCGTGAGACTGCAAGGAAAGCTCAGCCTCGCTGCTTCACACGCGACGGGAGCAGTGCGTGAAGGAAGGAGCAGAAAGCCTTGATAATACCGGGGTAAAGCCATTCCCTTGCGGCGGGTTGACTGTGAACGGGGTGGCACTGGTGTGTGTCGGGGCGCCCGGGCTGAGGGGGCATCTGGGCACGAGGGGCACGGCTGGCTCAGGTGATGGGGGGCAAAACGGGAGAAGCAGCACCAGAAGGAACCCCAGCGACTTGCGCATCTCCCCCAGAGTCACTGGGGTTCCCTGCTTCGTCTGTGCTTTGGGTTAGCTCTGCTCCAGCTGCCCCAGCACCAACCGCCCTCAAACAGAAGGAGTTTGAATTAGTTGTTGCACTAATCAGCAGATGCAAATAAGCTTCAAGACAGAGAGAAGCTGATTTGCATCTTCTTTTAACACCCCGGTGCCACTGCACCAGTTTCTGGCTATGGGGGGGCAGAGTCAGACCTAAAATCTCAGCAAAGACCAGACCAGGGCTGCCTTTGAAAGAGCAATTAAACCCAGCCGCCTCGTGCTCGCAGGGTGATAGAGGGTCGGAGGCGAAGCTGCTTTTGATGTGCAAATAACCCGCAGCAGCTCCCCCC
>NW_010551707.1:3805-16131 GCF_000687285.1 Phaethon lepturus
CGCAACGAGCCGACAGCTGGCGTGTGCTTCTGGGGGGACCTGACTGGCTGACATCAGTTGGCAAAAGGGGATAAGACCCCCAGGCAGTCCTCATTAGTCATTACCAAAAAAAAGAAGAAAAAAAAATAAAGAGAACAGCATGTAAATGCGCCAGGGCAGCAGCTGGGAGATCAGCACGTCCCATTCAGCACGGTACCTGCTGTCTCCACGCCGTGAAATATTGGGCTGTTTGTTTAGCACCCAGCTAAGCACGGTGGCAGGAGATGCCCGACGACGGCTCACAGCACAGCCCGGCCCGAGGCCACGCAGAAGGGCACCCTTTCCTCCCAGTCCCGAGTCCCCCTTTGCTTTCCCAGCGAAGGGCTATGTTCTCGGGTCAGCACTACCACAGCTGCGCTGCAAGCCCCAGCCTGCTCCCGGGGCCTCCGGCTGACGGGAGCTAAAGCTATTTTTGTCATTCCTCCTGCACAGGGCCCTGTGCCAGGCCCAGGCTGCTCGCTACCCGGGAGCTTCTACTCTGTAGGACGGGCTCCGTTGCAAGCCGGGGAGCCGCCCGCGCGCAGGGTGACAGCGATGCCGTGCACCGTGTTGGCAGATGTGTTTCCTCCAGCAGTCGGCGAGCACGAGCCAGGAGCAAGACAGAGATTTCTGCCCCGCTTCGAGTCTCTGGAGCCGGAGGAGAGCAGGCTCAGGGGTGCCCTGCGGTCCCGGCTCCAGCGAGGAGCGGCGCGGCACGGGCAGCCCGGCTGCTCCTGCGCTGAGTCCTGGGAGCCCAGGGGCAGATCGGGGCTGGGTGCTACGGCCAGACCTCTGCCAGGCAGAGGTGCATCCTTAAACCAGGGGTCCTGGAAGTTTAAACGGCAAGTAAGCCTAAATTAACTCCCCCGGGTAAGAGCTGAAGAGCCACAGTAGGCTGGGTTTTGGTTGGGGTTTTTTTCTCCCTTGACCTTACAGAGCCCAGCAAACCAGAACCAGCTCTGCCCCTGTTCCCCCCAAGCACAGTTCAAAAACTCACGTGCATTTACAGTCGGTGGCATCCAGGCAAGCTAAGAAGGATCAGTGCATGCACTGCTGCTTCCAGCAGGTCTGATAATTTCTGAAGCAGTTCTTGCACTACTGTTTAAATAATTAATTGAAAAAAAAATGTTGTTTTCAGGTGACACAGGATCTGAAACACCCTTGTCCTTCAAGATTCAGGAGCTGACATGCAGCAACTCGCTCCATCCTCGCTCCGGCTTGCAGTGCCGCTGCGTGGCTGCTGCGCTCCCTCCAGCACCGCGCTTGCCGGGGCCCAGCCGGCTGAGCAGGCAGCTCCCATGTGCTGCAGACAACAGCTATTTTATTCCTGGCACAAAGCCACCCTCGCTATTTACATTCAGCCCAAACCTTTGTCTGGCCTGGATGAGCCATGCTATCGCCAGCTTGCCCGGCTGTCGGAGCTGCTCGCCAGCCTGCCCTGAGCCACAGAATATATCTCATTCTTTCCCCAGTGCTCCCACTGGCTGCAAGTTAGCAGAGCTTAACTGCCACGAATATTCTTACTAATTGCCAAAGTCTTTGGCTTTGACGTTGCTCAGTAACATATGTGCATTTTGGGAGCCATGTGATCCATATGCAAACACTTGCAGGTACTCGTGAGAGGGAGCTGCCTCGCTGCCCAGCACTCAGGAACAGCTAATTCAACCTTTGTCCCCAAAACCTGTCACCTGATGAAGGATTTCAGGAATTCACCAGACTTTGGAATTTCTCCTCTCCTTTCAAAGCCTGTATTGCTGAGTGCTGACTGTTGCCATCTCTTCATGAAGTTATTCTCATGCCCTAAGCCCAGGCTCTTCCTGAAGACAGAGTGACTGTCACTGAGAGGGCAAATGGATTTTAAAAAGTCAAAAGCACTTATCCCAACTTTTTTTTTAAGCCATAAGAGATGTTTTTAGTATACTAGATCCTCCTGCCTCTTCTTCCATCACATTAAATGAAAAGTCTTTCCAGCTCTGTGGGACAACTCAAAGCCATTATTAATCCTGAGAATATGGGATTTGTAATTTACTGTCTCTCCTGGTAGAAGGCATACTGCAGGAACCAGCTTGGACATTTAAATGAGTTTTTTAAAAAGTGAGCTAGTGTCTTTATCCACAAGGACTTTACTTCTGTAGAAGAAACAGCTCAAATTATAGCTTAGTACAACATTTAATAGAAGACCTGAGACAGCCTCAGGCTTTTATCAGTCAGAGCAAACTCTGGTTTACAGAGGTGCTGTCAGAGCACATCAGTACATCGGGGCACATTTAAAGATGAATAGCAAAATGAGCAGAAAGGAAAGGCGCTCTCTTCCCTCCTTAAGTGACTGGTTTTGATGTGCACATTGTTCTGCAAAGGAAGGTATGTTTAGGTTTACCTCCGCTCTCTGGAGATCCCAGATCTCCCTGTTTCACACACTCTTCTCAGCCTCTCACCTTCACCAGCTGTGCTGCAGCCCCCAGCAGGGAGAGGGACTCACACCAGGGCTTTAAGCAGAGCCAAGCCCCCAGGCTGTCTGCACAGAACACCCGAATAGACCTACCCAGGCTCCCCCCTCGCCCTTAGTACAACTGTTCATACAGAAAATTTGAAGTCAACATATGCCCAAGCTAATTTTCAAGCAGCCGTTTAAGGTCTCCTAGCCTCCTCCAGAGCAAACTACCCTTTAAGACACATGCAGAATTAACCTCCAACATTCCTGCAAAGCCTTTGCCCATGGCTGCACCACCCACACGCTCCAGCTGCACCAGCACAAAGCACTCGGTCCTGAAGCTGAAGGCCAAACCCTGATCAACAGAAGCAGCCAGCTTTAGTAATAACGTCAGGGTGGCTCAAGTGGCCCTCACTGAACACCTACAAATGGGAGCAAAAAGTGTTTTCAGCACATATGAAGTAGTTTAATTCAGATAAACAGAATCCCCAGCTAAGATGTCCTTTGCCACTGAAAGACGAAGTTGTTTAACCACAGAATCACAAAAGTTTCCATATTGTTCAACACCTTCCATATTTAATTTATTTAGATATTCTCTACATTAAAGTACTCATGCCAACACTTCCAACCTCCCATCCCTACCTCAAGAAAAATAGACTTGACACAGCTTTAGGGTGGAATGCACTGGAATAAAGTTGCTATTGCGTCCAAGTTACAGAGAACACTGAACAAACTATAGAAAGAACTGCACACAGGAGACGTCAGGGAAAGCTGGAATTAGCACACTATCATTCAAGTCATGTTAGCACCTTCCTAGACAAGCACTGAAGGCGTTTAGAGAGGTGTAACATGCTTTGGTTAGCTAGACCAGAGCTTAGACTACATTAAGCCTGGAAAAAAACAAGCAAGCCTGCCAGCACTGGGCTCAGAGCCTCATATGAACCGATTTGAGGGGGAAAAAAAAACAACACTGATTTGGCTGGCCAAGTTTTCAGTGTTTAGGAATGTTGAGCTCCCCTGGCTAGCCAAATCTGTGCCTGGAGTGCAAACCACAACAGTTTCAAACACAACTCAGGACCCAGTGCCACCTAGAGCATGCTTTATACAGAATTCAAAATATCCATTCACACATTAAATTGCTTTCTCCTGTTACATCATTTAGTACAAGACATACCTTAAAAGCTGACCTCCCACCAGTACAACTGTGTCAGGTATAAGAGTTTTGGTTTTTTTTTCTTCACATCTCATGTAATCCCCTTCAGTAGCAGCACAAAGCCTTGAATTACCTAGTTTTGCCCACTGGGACACCATCGATCTCAGGATGCTTTAGCTGCTGTTTTGTGTCTCTGGCATTTCCAGAATTCAAAGAAGAAAAAAAAGGGTAAGTAGGAAACTTACTCTGCAAACTTCAATTCAAACCCTTCAATTCAGTAATTAAGCTGTATTATGCTACCTTCAGGTAGCAACCCACTGGCCTGTGACCTCTGAAAAGACCCTTTGCTAGTGGAAAAGCACCTAGCATGCCTTCCATGCCCTCAGTTCATGCATATCTTTAAGAATCTTAAGCCATAGTTGAAAATCAGTGACTTGCATTTTTCAGAAAGGTATGTTGTCATGCACACTTTCCACATATTAGCCTGGCCTTTAGGCACACCAGCAGAACAGCAGTGCCATCTGTTCCACCAGCGGCATGGCAACTGCATACGATCACACTGAGCAGATGCTTTTGACAAAGAAGTCACATTTGCTCTTTCGTGTTTTCTAAACCATGTGCTCCTAGTTTGAAAGTAAAGATTTGCCATTTCTGGTGATCCTCAGACATTCCCTTGAAATGTCTACAAAAGGTCCAGTTCAAAAAACAAGCTTTGTGATAGCTATTGCACATTTATAAGAGCTGGCCTAATATTTTCCTGAAGATCCTGGCTTTGGAAGAAGGGATATTTTAAAAACTGGTATCAGTGTACATTGGAACACTGGCACAAATGTCACCTATTCTTGGTTTTAATTGTAAGGGCGACAAGTAAACACCAACACGTGAAAAGAAAACAAACAGCATTTCACAGAGCAAGGAGTAAGAGATGAAGCTGTGGCTAGTGTTTTGCAGTTGAATCTCGAGGATAGAATTCAGCCAGTGTTGTCTGAGGAATTCTCTTCAACATCTCCTTGGGGAAGATTCGCAAAAGCTGCCATCCGATGTCCAAGGTCTCGTAAACAGTGCGATTTTCGTAAGGACCTGCAGAAAGCAACGACAGGCTGAAATACGGGGCAGGAAAATGCCTCATCACCAGGGAGATCTGAGAACAAGGTGTTAATGCATACTGTGATGTTCTTGAAACAGACTCTTACCCTGAGCAATGAAGTTCTTCTCAAACTTCTGCAGAAACTCCAGATAAAGAAGATCATCTGAGGTAAGAGCTTCCTCACCAACCACAGCCTTCATAGCCTGTACATCCTTTCCAATAGCATAGCAGGCATACTAGAAGGGATAGAAGCAGAAGTGCTTTTACCTTGATCATCCATGTAACTGTTTCTGTCCAAACCCAAAAAAACTAAACACTCAGTCAATGCTTTAAAGCAGCCTCAGGAATGTTCTGGATTGCAACCATTTGGCATGCCCTTTACAGGCTGTTTAGCAAAAGGTGTATTTGAAATATGACTCTGATGCTCTGAAGAGTTTTTTTTTTTACATACCAGTTGGTTGGATACATCTGCGTGATCCTTCCTGGTCATACCCTCTCCAATAGCTGACTTCATCAGTCGAGACAAGGAGGGCAAAACATTAATAGGTGGGTAAATCTGGAGGAAAAAGACATCCAAGTATTTCAACATCAATACTTTGGGAAGTACAGAGGAATCTTAATGTTCTAACCAGTGTGGTACACACCTGTCTGTTATGCAGTTGCCTATCCACGTAGATTTGTCCCTCAGTGATGTATCCAGTCAAGTCAGGGATAGGATGAGTAATATCTGAGGAAAAAAATGGTTTGACAGTTTTCAGACCTTTTGTATCGGTTCTAGCACAGATGTGGCAGCTTTTTGCTGTTAAATGACTTCTGAAGTAAAATGCCATCAGTTAGTACCCCCGTACATTACTAAGTGCTCTTACGCAAGGATTAGAGCTGCAAGCACTCCTGATAGAGGGCCAGAGAATGATCCTAAGCCAGAAACGGGCAAAGCATTTCTATTAGCAATATAGAGAGAGAAAGCAGCTAAGAACTGCAATATTCAAATGGAAACCTAAATGCCACAGGACCTCCCATCTTGCTGTGTGTCCTAAGTAAGGCAGCTTGCTATAAAGGAGTCCTTTAGACTGCTATTTATTAAAAACACTTGAAAATAACTCACCATCATTGGGCATGGTAAGAATAGGAATCTGAGTAATGGAACCATTTCTGCCTTCCACACGCCCAGCACGCTCATATATAGTAGCCAAGTCAGTGTACATGTAACCTGGGAAACCACGACGGCCAGGCACTTCCTCTCTAGCTGCTGAAACCTGAGGGAATCCAGAAGAACATTTCCAAACAATCAGATCATGCGCAGACCTGTTGTCTCCCCTAATTAAGCTACACGAGTGACTTAAAGTACTTCTTCCTCAGGGGATACCAAAATACAGCCACACAAACCCCTATTAAGAGAAGTTTGTCACCACAACCATGTACGACAAGACAAGATACCAAGGCAAATGAGAAACTATAATCTCAAACTGCTGAATGCCACTAGTCAAGTAAGTTTAGCTATCACAGAAGCAGTAGCTTTTTGACTGCTGAACATAATCCTAGACAAACAACAAATAACTAAAAGCCTCACTGGCTAGTTAAGAACATTGTAATAAATACTAATTGTAACAGCTTGAGCAGAAGTTTACATTCTCACTTTATACTACAAACCCTTTCTGCCAACACCCAGCACGCAAGTTAAATGCATACCTCTCGCAAAGCTTCAGCATAGGAGCTCATATCTGTCAGAATGACCAACACATGCTTCTCACACTGATATGCCAAGAACTCCGCTGTTGTTAGAGCTAGACGAGGTGTAATAATGCGTTCAATGCTGAAATAGAACAGAACAGCATTATTTACGACAAGTGCTTTAAGGCTGCAAGGTAACAGTCCGAAGTTACAAATACTTAAATTCTCTGGAAATCTGCTATGTGCACCAACTGGAGGTACCAGAATTTCATATTAAACTTCGCTGCAGAACACCAACATAAGTGACATCTCACAGGACACCAGCAAGGCTTCAGCTTCCAGTTTGTTCTTCTCAGCCTTTTCCCAACCATCACAGTGTAACTACTTACGTTGGATCATTGGCCAAATTCAGGAACAGACACACATTGTCCATGGACCCATTTTCCTCAAAGTCTGATTTGAAGAACCGAGCAGTTTCCATGTTCACCTAAACCACAATATTAAGGCATCAGTGCCAGACCAGATTTTAGTGTACTACACTTTGCATCATATTAAGGTCTAAGCACCTCATTAATAATCCATAACCAAAGCTCTCTGCATCATGAAGGCTCCCCTACATTCCCAACAGAATGAGTTAATTCTAGAATTCCAGGCTAGAAATGTTAAGCTTCAGACACTTCACCCTGTTCAGACACACTCTGTTACATTACTTATGGACATTTAGGATTTTCAGCCATTCAGCCAGCCAATTTAGCACTGTTTAGTTGTACACCTAAGACCAACTTAGAATACTTTCAAAAAAAGTAGTGTTCAGCTGCTCTCAGCATTGTCTTATTTATTACTCAAGCATCATTTTCCTCCAGTAATATTGACTTACACCCATAGCAGCAAACACGATGGCAAAGTTTTCTTCACTGTAGTCCATCACATCTTTGGATTTCTTCACCAAGCCAGCTTGGCGACATATCTGAGCTGCAATCTAGGGGGGGAAAAAGGGTTTCAGTCCAGCTGTATATTTGACGCTATTACACTGACCAGAATTTAACTTAGTTTACTTTTTAACCCCAGTGAAATGCAAGCCACTGACCATTTAGAGAGTAGCTTTGAGTACTCACCTCATTGTGGGGCAAGCCAGCAGCTGAGAATATGGGGATTTTCTGCCCCCTGGCAATACTGTTCATCCCATCTATAGCAGAAATGCCAGTTTGAATCATTTCTTCTGGATAGATACGACACTGGGGATTGATTGGCTGACCTGTTATATTTTTATTTAAGAGAACATGTTTGTTATCCCATGTACATGTTTGAAGCTAGCTCAAGCTACCACTGACCTTGAGCACTGATCTAAGGCTCATGTTAAAAGGTGCAAACCCCACTGTCAGACCTCCAAGTCTTTAGATATGCCTGGTCAAACTTGTGCCTTTTGTAGATCCCAAGACTCTGGCATTCTATGGTCACATAAAAGGTAACACTACTTTCAAGAAAAGCCTGTCAGGTTATTAACTTTTTATCTTTGGAGGCTGTATAACTAAGATAGTCTACAAATACTTCAAAGAACAGCTTCCAAGCATCACTGAAAACAGCTATTTTCTGCCCCCTCATCATCCTACACTTGAGTAAATGTGATTTAAGTTTGATGCCACACATATACTTAAAAATAAGATTAAACTCCTCCTAACAGTTAGATCCTATGTTCAAAACCGAAACTATGCTAACATTCTGAAATCAGAAACATCAGATTTGTCTTTAACGCCATACCAGAAATGGATTAAGAACATACCCATTATGTCAAGGAAATCTTCAGCCAAAACAATGGGGCCTCTGTCTATAGGTTTTCCTGATCCATTAAATACTCTGCCTACAAGAAACAGCAATAAAAATTAAAATGTAAGTTACTGTGAAAATCAGTTAGTGTGTGATAAGTCTGTTCATTCTTCAAAGCACGATGCAAATACTGACCAAGCATATCCTCAGAGACAGGGGTTCGAAGAATATCCCCGGTAAACTCACAAGATGTTTTCTTAGCATCAATACCTGAAGTTCCTTCAAATACCTGTAAATATACCAGAAGAAAAAAAAACAAACACAGAAGGAAAAAGGAGAAAGGAGTAAGTATTGTGCTTTACAAAATAACACACTAGAATGCTGCTTCACAGCTTGAGAACTTGATCAGCCACAGGGCAGAAAAGCAAAAGATTTCAGGAGCAGCTCGCTAGTACAAAACATCACACAAAAAACCTACTTTAAACAAAATTCATGAAGTGTATCAGCAACCCACAAACCCGGCACCATTCCTTTGATCTCAAGTATTTTCCTTTGCCAAGAGGGTAAAGTTTCTTCAGATAAGAAGAATTAATATTAACAAGAAACAGCTGCTTAGAAGAAATACCTGCATCCACATAGCATAGGAGTCGGTCTTGAATCTAATACTGTACAATTACAGTACAATTCCTTCAATCTAGCACCACAGACATTTATGGGGGGATGCAAATAAAAAAATAGGCTTTGGTACCAAAAGAACTTATCACAAGATATGGCTCAGACAGATGCTGATTAATAGAACACTCTTCTGCTGCAACAAGAGACACTCCTGTCCCTCATCGTACCTGAACTACAGCTTTGGAGCCACTGACTTCCAGCACCTGCCCACTTCTTCTTGTGCCATCAGGAAGAGTCAAGTGGACGATCTCTGCATACCTAGGAAACTGAAGATGAGCAAGGAAGATGGTGGGAAACATTAAAATCCAGAAGAACAGTCATGAAGTTAATGTTATCAGTTTCAAGCAAGCTTAAGCTTAGCAACTACTTTTTTTTTCAAATAATTTTATCATCAGAACAAAACTCAAGACAATTAAAATTTACCAGGCTAAAGCCATTTTTACAGGGACTATACAACATTTGCTCAGAGTTGCATGCTGCAGAAAGACCTGACAGAACCTGTTCTAAAAACCCTTAGTAGCCCTGACATACTAACAGGAAGCCACTGTGCAGTGCCTGACAAGAAGAAAAAGCTGGCTTTTGCCTGTACATAGCATCAGTTGCTTGCCTTCAACTAACTTGCCAGTAGTTTGAAAACAAGCCAAAACTGTTCATAGTTCCTTTTTAGAGACCATTATGCTTTGGTAACAAAAAGGTCAGGAACAAAGTGAATATGTACATTTCTACATTCAAGTTTACACAACATTTTGGGGATTTTTGTAAAACTGAAACAGTGTTTCCTCTCTTCCCTCCAACAGTCTGAACTACTCTCCCTTTCTTCCAGGACATTGACAATTCCCCTTAGCTCCACAGCAATTTACATATTCTCATTTATCTCAGTAGTCAGAAACATATCTTGCATTAAAATTGCTCAGTGGACACATGAATTTCATAACAATCTGGGTTTAACCTGTCACAGCTTTCCTTGTAAGCTCTCCCTCAAAAAGCTTCACTCATTTATAATTTGAATCTTTACCTTAACTTGATCCAAGATAACCAGGGGACCATTCACACCTGATACAGTTTTATAAGCTGAAAGAAAGCAAGCCACAAGTCAGGTATTTTCTCGGATCAGCAGAAATATCCTACATAAAGTTTTCCAAGCTTCATTCCTATCACCAGTCTCAGGTTTGTAGATTTTGGGCCCAGCTCTGGACCACTTCTGTGTTTATTATGAATTCTACAAGCAGGATCAGGTACAGAATTGTGTGGCCAGCATTTTTTGCCACTACTTGCAAAGCACCTGAGGCAACATTAAGATATATGATATTGCCATTTTCTTGTCTGTCACAGAAATTCATTGATGCAAGACTATACTTGGGGATAATCTGAATGCTACCAGGAACACCAATACAATGTAAAGTTGACATTTTAAGCTAAGAAAATATACAGTTGCAAGATCTTTAAAAAGCGGGGATAACATCTGTAATTTGTGATAAAGAAGTAATCACGGGTGCCACTGCAAGTTATGCCCAACAAATGGTGAGAAGACCTTAATACTCAACTTCAAGGCTTTTTTTTTTTAACCACAGAAACATCCTGCTCCATGACCCTGAAACAGCCCTCATGAAAGCCTGGACTTGGCCAAACAAACAGATCTTGTGCACCAAAGCTGATCAGCAGATCTTCTACAGTAAGTTGTGGGTTTTGGCACACTGCTGAAAGGAAACCTTATAAAACCTTTCCTGTCTCCTGGGAAAAGGTCAGTGCACTACACTGTAAAAGGCTGAATTTCACCTTAGCCAAACCCCTCCTACTCTGGGGTTATCCTAGCTTAACTCAAGGGTTGACACCTGATAGAAGGCCACAGCTAGCCAGTTCATCAGAAGGCTCATGTCTTAAACATCAGCAGCTCAAGTATTAGCACTACATACAACTTTCTGAGGTACTGGGTGCCCAGCATTCATAATTCTGCTATTAGCCCAGTGGAAAAAGCTGTGAATATGTAGTAAACAGCCCTCCTGCATTGCTCTAAGGAGACAGTAGTATCCTAGCATCACTTGACCCACAGGTAACACTGAGTCAAAGCTTTATCAGGGTCACAAGGAGCAGTGACCAAGCGGGTGACTGTTAATCACTTATCCCTGGGAGGGAAAAATGAGCAAGTGAAGCCATCTGCAGAGCAGGAAAGACACCAGCACCCTTTCCTGGTCATGCCACAAGACAGAGGAAATGGGTACTCAGGGTACTAGGAGAGATCACAGATTCCCACAGCAGCAGGCCACAGGGAATCATCTGGCTTAGGCACTTCAGTCTGCCCAGGTTTGGCACACTTGCCATACGTTGTCTAGACTGTCAACAATGCGGTATTTATGCTTAAACAAACAGTTTGAACTGTTGCAATGTAATCTCTTAAATGGCAATAATCAAAACTGCATTAGATAAGGTTTGAGGGTTACTGGGTATACAAGATGATCTAAGGCTAGAACTCTCAGTTTTATCTCTTCTCAAAAAATTCTGATAAACACCCCAAGACACAACATGTATCCCTGAATTAGTCTTAGTCAAAAGCACATGCTGGGCTGCTCCTTTCACCTGAGCAAGGAGAACTATGCAGACATTATGCTACGCAGAGGACTCTGGTTAGACTGCAAGTGCTTGCAGGCCCCTGTCCACAAGAAATGGAAAACATTATCTTGAGCAAAGCATTTCATCTCATGACTGTCTCATGAGCACTTCTTCCTCAATCAACTGGAAAAGGCTTACACTCCTTGCTTTGTCCACAAGAAAATATTTCCTTGACATCAATCAGCATCAATTCCCCTTGAAAGCAGCTCGCCACTGACTCAAAATTCCTGTTTCCATTAAGGTCAACCAGTTCTATGACAAACCAAAAGCAACTGAAATGTTTTTTATATCCAGCTTTTAAACAATGTCAGTTTGGGCAAAAGCCAAAATCTACCTGGAAAAACATGAACTGAGTATTAAGTCACCTTGGCTCCAACCTTGGCAGAAGTCTCCACTCCAGAGTAAAGTAGAGCAGTAGACATGGGTGGCAGGAATCATACTGATCGATTTGGCTTTCAAACCAGACTGACATTTTCAAAGAAACCATCGCAGAGAAGCTCCCTGGCTACCACCATGTAAGTAATCACACTACTTCGGTGTACAAGTAGAGTCACTCGTGTAATTACTACCTAGAACAAAAAAAAGCCCAGAAGAAAATGCACCTTCAGACAACTTTGACTTCCCCCCCCACTAGGCTGCAATAAAGAGTTTTCTACAAGGTTATTGTATTTCCCCTTTTCCATCAGATTTCTCAACTTCATTTTAAAGGAACAGAACCCACACCACCCCCCACAATTTACAGTAATTTCCTGTTCCTGCTAAAAACCTAAGTTTTTCACAAAGGACACAGAAATGGCCTACATTACCCAGTAGGGGACAGGCTCGTGGTTCCAACGCGTGACTAATTTCAGTGTTTAGACAGAACAAAGCCGTGAAAAGCACCACCGGGGCAATTAAAAGCCCACACTCGAGCACGACAC
>NW_010551708.1:0-445 GCF_000687285.1 Phaethon lepturus
GGCACCCCGTAATACAGATCTTGCTTGTTCACGCCATAGTTGGGGAAGAGGTAACCGTAATTGAAGTCGTTTTGGTCGTTCAGCCGGGGGGTCTCATAGACGGGGTCGACAGAGCAGTCGCCGATGCACCCCAGGCTGTTCTGCCGGAAGGTGGAGAGGGGCTTGCAGCCCGGCGCCGGCGTATGGACCCGCCAGGCCTCCGAGTAGCGGTTCTCCATGCCGGAGTCGGGGCTGCTGGAGAGGAAGTCGTTCTCGTTGTTGTACTCCAGGATCTTGCCCGTCCTCACCGCGATGTGGGTCTCAATCTCCTCCCGGGCACGCTCAACATTGCCCGGAGCACCAGTGATTTCAAAGACGGGGTCCCGGTCCCGGCTGGGCGTGATGATGTAGGTGTTGGTCTGCTGCTGGATCCGCTTGATTGTGGCTCCCTTGGCGGCCCCCCCCC
>NW_010551708.1:614-6903 GCF_000687285.1 Phaethon lepturus
GGCTCCTCACCCCGCACTGGAGGCTTGATGTAGGTGTTGGTCTTCGCCCGCAGGGCTTTGATCTTGCAGCCTTGAGGAAGAGAGAGAAAACAAGGCAGGGAGGTTAGAGAGGCTGTCCCGCCGCCCTCCCCTCTCCTCAGGACACCAGGCTGAGTTGCCATGTTCTCAGCAGGCCCTGCACCACACAGCAGCCACCGCCCGGGGACCTAAAATGAGGGAAAGGCCGTTTGCCGCCTGACCCTGACGGGAGAAATGCCAGAGGAAGGTTTCCCCCTCACCAGCTCCAGACAGCTCCTCCCTCAGGAGGACCCCGCTCCCTCATCCTCAGGCGGGTGACGCCATTTTGCATGCAGCCCCCCACCACACAATCCCCCTCAGTCGCCTCCCAGAAACCAGCCACTCCTCAGCAATCACCCCTCAGAGTCTCCCCTTCACACACCCACAAGCACCAGGGCGCTGGGGAGGGGGAGCAGGATTCAAGCCCTCCCCACGGGGTTCCCTGTGAGGAAGCCTGTTGCTGCTGAGATTCCCTGGTGAGGAAGCCTGTTGCGGCTGAGCCCCAGGCCCCGCCATGCCGCCCCCCAGAGAAGATGGCCGCCCTGCTCCCCTCTTGTCAGAGTAGCTCCTGGGACAGGAAGGATTCGGCTGACACACAGGGCTGCGAGAGAGGCCGGAGATGACAGCAGAAATCAGGGGGACGCTGAGTCCATGGACAGGCATGGCCGATGTGGAGCCCCTTCGCTACGCCGCACCAGCTCACGGGGAGCACGAGGGGAAAGACGGCTGCCGTAACTCAAGAGAGCAGAGCCCTCCACGGGGGCTTCTGTCCTACTCTGGAGCTTTTGGGGTGAATCTGGTGTGACCCGGGTCACTTCTGGAGGGCCAAGTTTGGAGGGGGGTAGCAGAGATGCAGCCATCTGGGCTCACCATCTCAGATATGGTGGGACCACAAGCATCGGCACCGCTAGAAGGGCGCCAGTATTTGCTTTGGGGTCAAAACAGCAAGAAACGGGGCAGGGCTGCCCCCCCACGTCCATGCAGAGCCCCACTGCAGGCTGTGCGCCGACCCCTGCTCCAGGCTCACCAGGAGCCACGGCGAAGGCACGGCGGTGGCTGCCCGGGGAGGGGAGACCACCCAGCCAAGGGCTGTTTTGCCCTTGACTCTCCCACCTGGTTTGAGAAAACACCGATGGCCGCAGGCCTCCCCACCACAGCGGTCCGGGCGTGCGGACCCTTTCCTGAGGTCGCCTGCCGTGCCAGTGCTTTTGTACATCAGTATTCACCTCCCTGGAGCCCACCAAGCCCACCCCCTGGTTCCTTAGAGCTCAGAAAACATCTTTCTGCTCTTCCAAAAAAGGGAAGAGACTTTTCAGTGTGTTTTGGCTTCCAAATCGTTTTTTAGAGGGGTTTAGAGCCAGTTGTATGACTCCAGGTTCCTAGATGACACTAGGATGTCATCAAGCAACTAAATATTTTTACAGATGTGGCACAGTTTTCTAAACCACTTCTGGAAACCCTCCCTGCTGCTGTCCCTCTGATCCCTCTCTCCAAAAGCCTTACTCGGTGCCTGGAGGCATTTTCAAAGCCTGGCACCAAGATGCCATGCAGACTGCCACTTCCTCTGGTGGGGGGGCTTTGCTCTAAGCTTGGGTCTCTAAGAAAAATTAAAAAACGTGAATCTCCAGGGCACCGCGTTTTCTCCTAGTGCAGATGGGGTAAGGCGAGCCTTTTGCCTTGGTTTCCCAAGGATTCAGGTGTCTGACTCAGGACTCATGGAACAAGAGGGTAAGGATACGGCTTTGAAACCTCTGTAAGATCCCCCACCTCCTCCCCACCTCATCTTCTCTCCCCAGGATCTCATCTCTTGTCCTCTCCTCTGACCATCTGACACCAGCAAGTTATCCTCAACATATGACACTGACATCATACTTTAACACAAGATGACCCGCAAACGATGCTTCTGCAACCAAGAAACTAAGATTCCTCAGCTCGTGGGCTGGAACATTATTATTTATACAGATCCTAATAAATAACATCTCTCCTGGCTGGGAGTTCAGGGCTGCCACTCAGTGCTGCCACTTATCTGCAGCTCGTCTCACGAGAGACAGACTTGTGACATCGGGGTATTTACAGGAACGTAACGATCCCACCACCACGTATCGTTAGCAAGAATCGAACCCTGCACCTCTAGTGATAAAAACAGAGCCTTGTGCCACTACAGCTGACAAGAATAACTCCCCGCACTCGCAGCGCTGGCGGGCGCCGCACATGGTACCAACCGATAGTCACAGCTGCACAAAGCATGCTCAGCCTGACAGGTCACACTCGCATCTCGCGACGTCACACGGGCACCGGGATGCAGCCTCGTCAAACTGCAGGAGACTGCGCGAACGTGAAACCTCCCGGCATAACTTCGAAACCCCACCACCCGTCAGAGGGTCTTGGCATTGGTGTAGGACACGTGCCGGTAAATCCTGACTTCGCTGTCGACTCCCAGTGCGACTTTTAACTGCTCAGAGCTACTTCAGCTCTCTGAGCCTCAGTCCCCCGGTTGTGGAATGGGAAGAATAGCTGTCTCTTGCTCTCTGTTACTGCAAAACTTCCAATAATATTTAGCATTGCGATGCTGCTGCATTAAACCCATCTCTAAGCCACTGATTTCACGTTCCTGGGGAAGGGAAATGCTAGATCTGACCCAGAGAAGAAGCTGGGCAAATCCCCCAAATCCAAACCAAATCCACCCCCTGCCAAGTCCAAACGTAGCTCACGTTACTCCCCTCTGAGTTTGCACCCTGAAGTATATTTTCAGTGCTTTGTTTAGCAAAGTTTCTAAACAGTTGATGTGGACTGATGCTCATCTACAGTCTTATACTATTAGTACTTGGGAAACTCAAAGAACAGGACTTTATGGTGCCAGGCACGACACAACCGTAGACTAAAACCATGCAGACAAAATCACAGAATAAAGGTTCATCCCAAGGAGCCTGGGCAGGGCAGGATAAAACCGCGAGCGGTCATCTACGCCCTGCTGCAGCCCCAGGGCAGGGTCGGCTCTCCCTGACCCATCGCTGGCAGACATTTCCCTGCTCCGCTCCTATGCTGCTCGCGCCAAAGATGGAGATTCCATCTTAGGAAGATTAACCTAGATGCCACCATTTCCCCAGGGATATCACCGGAGCGTTGCATGGAAAGGAAGGGGGTGTTAGCGGCAAGCATCCACGCTGAAAACGACTCCCGTGCATCACCCCGGACAGAAGTGGCGTTTGCCGAATTCCTCAGCGACCCACGTTCTGCCTCCCAGGAGCGCGAGGCTTGCTCTCGTTTGCAAAAGGACCTCAGGTAGGCGTTTGTCAGGGCTGGGCTTGGGCTCGGCGTTTTTTGAAGCCACGGGACAACGACTGTGTGTGGCGTGAGAGGGATCTGAGCCCCGAACGACAGGAAACAATCGAGGAGGTGACACGGAGGGTCAGGCAAGCAGAGCAGCGACAAAGGACGGGGGCTCCATGCTGGGGACAGATGGAGGGCAACGGTGGCGAGGAATACACATGAATGAGGGCAAACGTAAGCGAGTTACACGAGCTGGAGAGGGCGGGAGGGAGTTGGGGATGGAGGACAGGCGACGGAAATTGAGGGAGAGGCATGCCGTGATCCCTCCGAGGGAGGAGAATTCGGGGTGTGGAGGCAAAGGAGAAACACCCCAAATGGCGAAAGGGAGACGGGCAAGGAGAGAGCATGGCGAGAGGGGGAGGGAGGATGCAGGAACGGACAAAAGGACGCATGGTGCAGTCCATGGTGTGAGAAGCAGGGGGAGGAGGAGGGAGGGTCTCCGTGCAGGCCTGCAGACAGGAAAGCCAGCTTTGCAGAGACAGACAGATGGGGGATCCTGTGCTTAAAAACTGGAGAAAACAAGCCCACAGGAAATTAGACCCAACTCCATCACGACCAGCAGCCCAGCGGGTTCAGTGGCCCAGATCTCTAGCAGCTCTAAGTTGGTGCAGACAACAGGCCAAGCCATCAGCAGTATAAATCCAGACAACTCTACCAACTTCCAAGCGAGCCACACTGATTTACATCAGCTAAAATCAGGCTGGGCTTAATCCTGATTTACCCACTTAGTGCCAAGGCTGCCAGCCCATCTCAACCCCAACCCTGACCTTGCTTTGCACAACTAGATAGCGGCTGAGCCTTCTTTGACATTGCCCCGTTTCTGATAGAGCACAGCCAGATCAGGATGTGGCCCTTTATATCCTTGGAAAGATGAGTAGCACGGTCCTATGTGTTTTTTTCAAATTAAATTTGTCCTGTATGCTTTTTTTTAAATGAAAGCCTTTCTTCATGTGTAACTGAAATTTGAAAACAACATGCAACAAATCGCTTTACTCGGTGGATTATTAAAAAGGGGAGAGAACTGCTTAGTAGGGGGTGTTAAAAATGTAAAACCAAGAAGAGAAAAGGACCTGCAGAAACTATAATAATATATAACTTTGCTGTAGTGTTCTACCCTTTAAGGCAGCGTGCAGACATCAGCTAATTGATCCCTGGCAGACTCCTGCCAGCTACATTTTTATATTAGAGAGTATTAAGCCCTTTCTTGTTGTGTTTCCACTACCTCGCTTCTATTATTCTGGTTTTTGCCAATAACAGAGATCCCAAAGCATTTTGCAAAGGAGGCTTGTATGATAATTTCCTCCTTCCACCCCTTTTTCTTTTTAACTCCAGTTAACTGATTGCCAATTGACTCAAAGTAAACGCGTTTGCAAATTACCCTAGTTAAGTCACACATGTTAACATACAGGAGCAAACCCTTGAGGACTGTGAGCCTCCAGCACCCAGACCAGTTAGTTATCTAACTGGAATTAATCCGCAGGGCAGCAAGCTCTGGCTACAAACAAATAAATAAATCGAGTCTAGACATTGCCAAACTGTCTAGAGGGGCAGGGGGGCGGAATCGGGGAGACTTGGGTGCATAGCCACATTCTATTCTCTGCTTACCCCTCCATCAGGGGTAAATAAATCCATCAAAACTAACAGAGAAGGCTTCAAGAGCTTGGTTCACTTGTCCAGCTAAGGCGACTGCTCTTGAGGGCAACAAGGTGTAGGATGCACCCAATCCGACTGCCGTTTACTTTGCACGAACCCAGCCCAAATCTCTTCTCGCTCGGAGTGGCATAAAACCAACGTGCTTCCATGGGACCTCGCCGCGGTTTGCACCGAAGCTCCCATGTACTGCGCTGGCAGCATGAAAGGCCGGAGCAGTCAACGGGATGGATACGCCCGCTGCACCACGCACGGCGTAAACGCCAGCAGCAGGACAGCGCAACGGAAAATGCAGCCATGCCTATCGGAGTAGTTCCATCAGATATTATCCTTCAGTGTAAATTCAAAGTTAAACCCGCCGACGACCTTCTCCTTACTGCTGCTAGAAGGCCAGATCCTGCACAGGTACACACTGCTACTGGTGCAGTCTCAACAGTCTTACCCGGCACAAACTGGCACACCTCCAGCATGTGCCAGTTTATGCCTTGAAGTGTGGGCTTCACCTGAAAGCATCAGAGGTGCTGTACCAGCTTTCAGCAAACAGCTAAGGATCCAGCCCCGAGGTGGGGTTTTTTGTTTGGTTGGGTTTTTTTGTGGTTTGGTGTTGTTTTTTGGTTTTTGGGTTTTTTTAAATACACCACACAAATCACTCCAGGTCCTTATATTTCTTGTTTTCATCAGATACAAAATTATGTCTGCAGACAAAAGATTTTTACCCTCTTCTCATTTATACTAAGGCACCTTTACACTGCACTGGTATAAATTACACCTGTAAATACCCCACTTAGGACATTTTGACATTGCCGGTGTGCTATAAGAGAGCCTAAGGGCAAATTAGGACGAGGTCTTTTTTCTGTTGTAGTCATAAAATTAAAGAGGACCACAAAATAAACAACCCTCAAATATCTCTGGTAAGGTGGGGCATTCTTTTTCCATTTAAGATGAAAGCCATGTTAAAAGACAAGCACACAAAGAACATCACAAATAAACCCTCCTGAATATCTGTGGGGTAAGATTTTGCTGCATTGAAAATCTGATGAAAGTGGTGTCAAAAAACACAAATGCACACAAAAGGACCACAAACAAACAACTAAATCCCTTTGCATTGAGGTTTTATTGTACTGATGATGCAAGTTGTGTTTACAAGAATGGGGGAGAAAAACCCCAACATGCTACCACGCCACGAAAATAAGCAACCACCTCATTTCAGTGCAGCGATTTCAAGCTTTTTCATGCAGTGATGAAAGTTGTT
>NW_010551709.1:0-3402 GCF_000687285.1 Phaethon lepturus
TTGCTTTTTTTTTTTCCCCTGCCATTGATTTTGTTTCTCTCTTCTCTCTCCTCTAGCTGTTACAAGCCAGAGGTCTGAGGATGTGATACCGACACTCTACTCCAGCCTTTTCATTTTCTTGTTTATATATTTTTTTGTACTGCAGTGTACGGCAGCCCCTTGCCCCCCAAGGACATCCCCCAGCCCCCTTCACTTTTAACATGCAGCTTTTTTTTTTTTTTTTTTTAATCAACACCACCCCGGGGCCCGCGAACTCCGACAAACCGAGGCGGGCAGATGCTCCATGGAGCCCCGGGGCTGCTGTTAGGGGCTGGAGCCCACAGCCCCCTCCCATGCCTAGCAGGCTGGCTTTCCTTAATGTCACAGTGGCCCCTGCTGGGGACATCAGCGATCAGCCGCTGCAGCCTGCGGTTCCTTCCTGAGCACCCTCGGATGCGACTGGGGCCCCGAGGGGTGGCAGCTGCAGGAGGACCAGTCCTCGCCGTTTCGCTGTTGCAGGCAGCTGGTCTGGGCTTGTGGCCAGAGGGCAAATGGAGAGCCACTGCCCTTTTCTGGGCCACCTGCACGGCTCGTGGAGTGTCCCTGTGCTGGGTATCACGCTCCTTGGTGTCTGCCTCCCTGTCCCCCGAAGTAGCCCTGTGTCGGCAGGGTGAGGAGGAGACAGGCGTGCTGCCCGGGTACCGGGAACTCGCTGGCACCTGATGTCGTGTCAGCTAGCACCAGGAGATATCTGCCTCGGGGAGCGGGGTGTTTGCTTCGCTGCTGTGTCTGAGGACACCAGGTTGTAAGTCCTAAATAAAATTCACAGTCTGTTCCTCCTTGCCACCTTTCATTTCAAGTGGCAGAAATTTGGTGCTGGTAGAAGGGGGTGGGAGCTGGAGAAGGGGAGTTTGGATTCATTACCTGGAGCCACCAGATGCTGCTTGTGCTATGCCTGTCTTCTGGGGGCTGGAGGTACTTCCCACGGCATCAGTGCTGCATCCCCACTGCAGGTGGCTGGGCTACAGAGCAGGTTTGTTTATTGGTATCTGCATCCCTAAATCATGACAATAAGCGAGGAGCACCTATCTAGCTAGCGTATTGACCCCACTGCACCTGGGGGACAGCAGGGGTGTGGAAACTTTTGCCAGTGCCAGGATTGGAATTTAGTAAAAAAAAAATGTAAATGCCAAGATAATTTTTAACAGAGTAAGGCAAAGTAGAGCCAAAAAAGCCCTCAAATTAATTTTATTTCTAATTCCAGAATGTAGCCCATTGTATATACACACATACACATATATATGTATACCTTTAGTAAAAAAACCAAACCCATAGCAGTCACTGTTTAAGCAGTGCCCTGAAGCCTTCTCCTTCACCTCCTTGGATTATCTGAGTTAGGAGATGGAAGCAGTTGAGACACCCTCATATTAAAGGTACTTGGAAGGGCTGAGGGAAAAGGATGGGAGACTGCTCCAATGTTTTTACTGAGGGGTTGGGGCCATTCCCTGAGGAAAGTGCAGCAGTGGAGGCTGGGAGCTGCTCCAGCGGGGAGGCAGGACATGTGCTCGGGGGTGTGATGCTGGACTCGTGCCTGGGAGTCAGTGAGACGCGAAGGGTTGCCTGCCTGAGCTGAACCCCACACTGAACAGCACACACCAGCTAAGAAAAGAAGCAATTAAGGAGATGGAAGAGGAGGAGTGATGGGAGGGGAAGGGAGAAGAAGGATGAGCAGCAGGAAGGAAGAGGGAGGCAGATTGATTTCACAGTTACTGGAATCTCTAACTACATCAGTCACATTTTCTTTCAGCAAATGTTCCAGCATAAGATTGTGGCTGAATCACATGGTTCATGGAAAGTTCAACTCCCCTTATTCCTCTTCTCAGAAACCATCAACTTGGGACCGTTGCTGTGTGTCGTGTGTGTCCCCCCGCCCCCAGCTTTTTTGGATGGATGGCCTAAAAACACTTTGGGATGCTCCCTGGGAAGCACTGAGTGGGGAGAGGGTCTGCCGGCTTTTCTCTACGATCCCCACAGCAGGCTGTTTTTACCTTGCTCAAAAGAGCATCCTGGGTCTGACAGCATCCCACACAGAAACTCTCTTTCTCTGAGAGGCAAGTGAGCAAGATCAGGAATGAGTGCCATGTGAGTGTAGGTCTGATGGGGAGAAGAGAGAGATGCACTTTTCTCAGCTCATAGTTTGGTTCATCCAGCCCAGCACTTGAGTGATCCTGGTGTATACTCCATAGTGATTCGGACGTGCGCATCCCATTCCCCAGCTGACCAAACCAGCCAGAAACCACCTGCCACTGGGTTCCTTGCAGGCCAGCGGACCTCCAGAATCACCCTAGAGAGAGGGAAAGAAAAATGAGGTGATAGTCATTCTCCAGCTTCTCCTGCTGGCTGATTATATTGGCTTTGAGTCCCACTCTATGCAGATTCCTGTATCCCCTCAACGCATGCTGGGGACATCTGCAACATTCCTTGCACCTTAGCCAGATGTCAAAAACAGTCTCCAGTGCAAACATCCAACCCATTGTTGCATTCCTTCATCATGCAAATTCCTCCCCCTTAGCCAGGTCCCAAGAAGCTGACAGCTCTATTGTTTCCTTCCGCTCTGTGTGGCATTTCCAAATATGTGGAGAGCAAGGAAACTGGTGGAATTTAACTGGATACTCAGAGGGATGGGAGATAGAGGAATTCCTTGAGATTGATAGTAATGAAGGAACAGACAGGTTACTGTGTGTGACAGATGCTGAAGAGGCTTGAGGGAGTAGGAGACTGATGTAGACGTGTGACTCGAAAATGGGAGGTAAAGTGTGGAGAATTGGGCTGAAATGAGAAAAGGAAAAGTTTAAGTGTATTCGGATCCTGTCTAAAAGCAAAGATGCTGGGAAGAAGTGGTCCAGAGAGCTGTTGTTGGCCACTTAGATTAGAGGAAGTGTTGGAGGAGTAAGGCATTTTATGGTCTTTTCACCCTCATTTCAGGCTATGGAGTGCATTCGGGAGTCTTGGGACACACCCCACCTCCAGTAGTCAACCCTGATCCCACAGCTCCTCTGTCACCTGGCAGGCATCTTTCTTGCCCTTGTGGTACCCAGCACACAGCATCCTGGGAGAAATCATGTAGTGATAGGCCTCGCTGCAAATGTCTTGCTGGATGAGCTGCACGTCCACCTTCTGAAGAACACTGCTGATGTGCCCTGAAGGGGTAGAGCACCGAAAGTAAAGTAGTGGAGGTCAGCAATGGTGGAGCTTCCCACTGTTTACTGTGATCCCCCAGCCCACGCCCATCTCACTGCATGCTGAAAGCTGCCATCTGAATTTCTATTCTGCTTTTCACTGGCATCACAGTCTCTGACTTTCAGCAGACCACTTCACCTGCATGGAAGGAGTAACATTCCCCTTCAGTCCCTTTCCCTCCCG
>NW_010551709.1:3433-40053 GCF_000687285.1 Phaethon lepturus
GGGCACTTCACCTTTTGGGATGAGGGGGATTCTGGTTTGGGGAAACCTCTGGGATGTCAGAGTTTTGGGTTTGCTTCTCATTGAAATGGATGTTAAGCTATTCCAGCTAAGTATGCAAACCAGGAGTGTCCAGTCCTGGATAGACCCCTGAGTGTTTCCATTTAGGAAGCAGCTGGAGCAAGTGTGTGAGTGAGTGAGTGAGTGAGTGAGTGAGTGAGTGAGTGAGTGAGTGAAGGCATTAAGCTGACCTGGGTAAGCACATCTGTATTCCTGTGCCATGCGCTACTAGACAACAGCTTGGACCTGTTTTGCTGGCCCTATGGGGAGAGAGAGAACATGAAGGTTCTCTCATGCAGCTAAACTCTTCCTCGCAAAACAGAATGGACTCATCCATACCACCCCATGGCAACAGGTCTTGGCCCGTGCTGTCCCACAGCAGTGTGTGGGTGCTATGTGGTCAGAATTGTCAAAAGGAACCAGGGCACATACTAACAATTACACAGTGTGATCCTCAAGGGACACTGCACTGCTCCCATTGAATTTGCTAGTACAGGTGTTGCTGGGGTGACCCAGGTCCTAGGGTCTTTGATATGGGGAAAATGTTGCTGCAGGGCCTGCAAACAGGTACCCCAGTCCCAGTCTGATGAAGAGCAGGTTTTTTATCTCAACTCTCTCTGGTCAGGCATCGTCCCTGGGGAACGACACAACAGGATCCCACATGTCTATGTAAGCATGGGGTTGGGCTTTAGGACTGAGGCTGCTCCATGCTGTGACCATGGCTGAATAGCCACTAGACAGACCCCTAATTACTGAGGGGCTATTCTAGTCTTTGGATAAAGAAATACATGCTGTCCCCATACAGGTTACCAGACTCTCATGCCTGCCTCTCTGAATGAGGTTTCAAGGCACTCAACAGGTAACTTTGGCCAACCTGTGACACAAAATCAAAGGGCGTGAAGGAGGCATAGAGCTCTGGGGTCAACAGAAGCCTGTTCTGCCTACCCCACATCTGAACATATGTTTCTGCCTTGGCTCTGCTGCAATAGGCCACCCGCAAAGACCTTGCACCTACCGCCTTCCTTGAGGGCTCCCCAGCCAGTGATCCAGCAATGAAGGCCAGGTTCAAAGAGGTGAGAAGGAGCAGGCAAGCAGATGGGCTGGATCAAGGGCGAGATGATCACAGGATGGTCCAGCTGGAGCAGAGCCACATCATAATCATGGCTGTCTTCCTCGTAGTAAGGGTGGAGGAAGAGACGGATCACCTTGAACGACACCTCTGTGTGGCTGGTGGCATTTTGAAAATATTTGCCCAAGTAAACGGTCCAGATGGAGGGAGAGGCCAGTCTGTAAGATGCAACAGAGATGATAACTCATCACATGAACAGAGAAGGATGGGCAGAGCCTGGATCCTTCTGTTGCAGTCTTTTGAGGAGTCTCTGATATGGATGATCATCTCCCTCAGAGGGACCTCTTTTTTATTTGGCTACCTGATTTCAAGAAACTGGGTGGGACATCTTTTTGATGCCTTGACATGCCTGTACAGTGGAACCAGCTTTGGGCATACACACAGAATCTGAGAACAGGACAGCTAAAAGCGAACAGTCAAGGGAGACTCTGTCTCCAGCAGGAGGGTGAGGAGCAGAGGGGAACTCACCCTGGACCAGAGCAGGAGGAAGCAGAAAGAGGGCTGATTTTAGACTCAGAGTCCTGTCCACCTTTTGCCTTACACATGCCATTTTCTCCCACAGTGCCCCTCTGGGTGCAAAAAACTCCCTGATTTGGTTTGACCATCTCTCTTGCTCCAAACTCTCCTTCAGGACTCACCTCCAGCCTACTGCCCGCACAGGCTGCTGCCCATAGCACGGCACACCCCAGGCTGCTGCTGTTTTTCAGCTCCTCTTTTTTCCATTAATTCTTATCTCTCACACCACTTAAATTCTATTCCTGACAGGCACACACATATGCCATCTAACAGGGCTGTGCTAGCTCCATCCATCCTGCACTGGATGGCCAAAATGACCAAATTCAGCCTGCATGGACCACTTGAAAGGCCTGCTTCCAGTGCTGGTGAGCTTCCTTGCTGGATTGTAGGAGTCAGATAGGAGCATGGCAGAAGCAGGGTGAGATGAGAAGTGCAACTGCAAAACAGCCCCAGTCCTACCAAGGCTGGCATCACCATACCGAGGATGACCAGCAGCTCCTCCTCCCCATGCTCACATAGCACCAGGAGGGAAGAGAGTCCATCAGTAGTAGCTGGGGAGGTGGGGGATGCTTGCCAGCTCACTGGTAGGGGAAAATAGGAGTTTGGAAGAAATGGAGATTGGGCCTGAGGGTGCACACCCCTTCTCCCACCCAGCCCTGTTGCCCAGCACAGCTGTGGACCTTCCCTCTCCTCACTTCTTCCCAGTTTGAAAGAATGAGTGACCCGCCCTGATCTATATGTTACTGCCACTGCTGTGGTACGTACACCGGGTGGAAGGAACCGGGGGAGAGACTGTGCTTCCTCCCGAAAGGGCAGGCCCTGCAGGTGGGCAGCACGGGACCCAAACAGTGTCCTCCGCAGGTAATGCTACCCTGGTCCCATCCCAGCACATGCTGACACCTCCACGGTTGTGAAAGCATGGAGACAAGCCAGAGCCAAAGCAAAGGTGGAGCTGTGAAGTGTCTTCCACCACCATTGCCCTCCCAAAGCTTCTCTGTGAATCCCAGCACTGCCCCTTTTTCCCTGCATGCACACCCGAAAGCTAGTGCGTGTATCCGTACCCCTTTCTCCGGCTTCAAGCCACAGAGGAGGATGGCACAGATGCCCGATGAGGGGCACATCTGCCCCAGGACATTTTCACAAGTTGGGTGATCCTCCCATCATGCATGACATGGAAAGCAATGGAGATTCTTCTCCTGCCCAGCACCCTTCCCTCTCCATTTACCTCTCATCCTGGAAGCAGTGCGCAGCTGAGACCACCCAGCGGTCAGCAACAAGTGTTCCCCCACAAATGTGGTGTCCCCGAACTTGCAGGCTGGCCTGCCATGGCCATTCCCCTTCCACAGAATTCGCACCACCCACGATCCTGCTGAGAGGGGCTTGCAGCCCACAGTCTGAGGAGGAGACACAGCAGGTACTTCAGGGAAGGAAGGGAACATGATAGACTGTGCTTGCCTTTCCTTTCCTTCTTAATTGACTGAAGAGTTTGACCTCTCATCCCTTGCCTTGCCCAGCCAGCAGATGCTTTACGTAGTGTCCAGGACTGGTCTAGCGAGCGCTCCATCCCAGCGGGTGCCCCCGCTGATGCCTGCACAGCCTTACCCCACCTCCATCTGCAGCCTGGCGAAGCTTTTTGGGGCACCATGCTCTCTGTGCTGCCTGCTGTCCTGTCGGGGAACCCTCGCAGTCATTCCCTTCCGCTGCCCACCGAGGCTCCAGAAAAAACAAGCAGGGAAATCAAAACACAAGCTCTCTCCCCGACAGTGACCATGCAGTCATGGGCGACTTCCCCGGCTGGAGCCTTCTAGGCTGGCATTACTTCACATGAGCCAGCACAGTGGTCCAACAGGCAGCCTGTGGGTAGAACCTGGCCTGTGAGACACGTCTATCTGGCCTGATGCCTCTGCCTGGAGGAGAAGGGGAGCAGCTGTCCAAGGAGCAAACGCCTGCTCACCGCTCAGCACGGAGAGCTGGCTCGCTGCTACCACTGCCACTGCTGGATGGAGCAGTGGCCCTGCTGCCATGGGGCTGGGCTAGGGAGAAGGCGGTGGAACAAGGAAGGGTGGGTGCTTTTGCCGGGCTGGTGGTGGAAAAAAGAGGGCAACTTGCAGCTACTTGGCATCCTGAACCTGCTTGGCTGACGTGCGACTGAGCATTTCCTCACCACAGCGCTTCTCGTCGGACAGGTCCTTGCAGTCCGCAGTGGTGTCGCACAGGGGGTTGGGTTTCTTCACACAGGTCCCATCTTCACAGCGGTAGGTGAAAGGACCACAGGGGACCCCTGCAAAGAGGAAGGGGAGCTGAGGCTGAGGGAGGGCGGCAGGTTTAGATGCAGTCTGACGTCCTTTTTTGGGGCTGATGAGGCGGAGGAGGCAACAGAGAGCTTGGGGGAACTTCATAAATGGTGACAGGGAATTTCCTGAGCAAGCTTGGTCAGCTACAAACAAAGCAAACATTGTGAGCAGGTCGGGCATGTTAACTCCCAGCTGGTGCCCTTACCTCACAAGAGGGAAGTACGCTACCGACAGCCTTGGCTCAAGCGTAGGGGAAGGTGTTTGCCAGCCCAGCACCATGCCCTCCCTACCTTCACCGCACTGCTCCTCATCGCTCCCGTTGACGCAGTCCAGCTGCTGATTGCAGACTCTGCTGAACTCGATGCAAGTGCTGTCCTCGCGGCACTGGAACTTTGCAGGACACACTGTGTGGGAGGAAAGCACTCGGGAATTAGGCATGCAAGACAAGGTGTCAGGTGTGAGGTCAGGGGCCTAAGTGCACCTGTAGGCTCTGCAACCCCTCCTCCCACCTCTTAAGGTGTGCTTAAGACCAGCTCTGGTATAGTGCAGCTGTGTAGTCTTTGACTGATCTACATTGTAGGTATGCCTGCACGCTGTCTTACACTTTGAGGATGCTGATTTAACTTGCCTTCACTTCTTGGCTTGGCCTCAGACCTGCATCATCACTATGGACTTGCCTTGAGGTCACTGAACTCTTGGTTGGCCCAAGAGTTACTGTCACCAGGCAGGGTCTGCTTGCCTTGTTCAGGTTCTGTAGGACTGCATCCTGTCTGGTGAGGTCACTGTTCCTCCTGCCTTGCTGTCACCCTCAGCTCTTGGGTCACCTTCCCCTACAGGCAGCTGCTCCCCTTGTTCTCTGATAAATGAGTCCTGAACAACAATGGATTCCTCAATGTCCATGAGCTCTGATAGCTGCTCAGGATGGAGATAGGCCTAAGGTGCCTACCTATCACAGAGTTTCACTTCTGATTATACATTCTCATAACAGGAACTTGTCCCCTGTTTGTCTGTGCAACACCAAACATAATGGGCCAGTACCTCCTGGGCATTTTCTTCCTGCAATGACTGTAATTTCTTCAGTAATTAGCATGAGGCTCCCAGATGGCGAAAGGTGAAGGTCTGAGGCAATGTGAACATTGATTTTAAAGACAGGGACTCTTCCATACAGACATGGAGTGAATAAGCAGAGATGCAACAGTGGCAAGAGTGTGAGAAAGAAAGGAAATCACATTTTAAAAATTTTTTTTTTTTTTTTAAATATAAAGGGATGGTTGAAAACACTGAGAAACAAACACTTTTTTTTGTTCAGCCTTGGTCTGTGTTAACCTGTGGAACTGAATGACACAAGATATCCCTGAGGCCAAGAAGCTAACAGGATTCAAGAAAGGATTAGATACTCATAAGGATGCACATGCATCCGTGTTTGCATGAGGGAAGCAAACAAGCCCTGATGTCAGACAGCTGGATGATGGTGCACAGTCAACAAGACTGCAGACAATAAAAAACCCAACCTTGGCGATCCTGTGAGAGGTCTCACATTTCCAGCACTGAATTAAAACTTCCTTGAGAAAGATTTCTCCTTCCTTTTACTTTAGACTTTTCTATAACTTCCTCTGAATCCTTCAGAATTGGCCACTGACTCCAAAAAGGAATCTTTCTGTCTGTGAAAAAACACCCGTAGGGGACAACTAATGAAAAATTAGTGGTGTCAGCAATGCGATGAGCCCCTCCCTCACACCAGGGATGGGAAAATAGATGAATTAGGTGTCGTGCCTGAGCCTGAATGCTGCTCTTATGAGAATGGGGCTTTGCAGGAGTCCTGGGATGCCAGGGATGGCGTCTGTGTCAGCACTGGCTGCTGTTGGCATGAAGAACTGATGGCTGATGGAGGACTTAGATGTTCCCAAACTGGGGTGCAATATATGAGGATCTGTACAGATCAAGTATCACCAATGTCCTGGGGGCAAAGGGAAGAGAGCAGGGCAGCTCTGAGAGCAGGGCATGCCTGAGTGGTCTGGCAGCAGAGGGGGCTGTAGGCCAGAGCTGAGGTTGATTGTCGGGGTTGGGTGGGGGGAAAGCAGGACGAGGTGGGGGACAGCCTGAGCAGGGGTCTTCTTTCAGGCTGCCTGGAGCTCTTGGTTCATGGCTACTAGGGGGTTCTCCCAGGAAGACTGTGCTGTGCCCAGGAGCAAGAAACGTTCCTGCTCCTTCCCGAGCAGGCTGAAGCCATATGGCAGTGGGATGAAGCTTTTAAGGATGCAGTGGGTTTAAGCTCCCGGAGGGAAGGTACAAGACTGTACCTAGGCCAGCTGAATCCTCCCCATCTCTCCCTACCTTTGGAGAAGCAAGGGCCTGTGTCCTGCTGAGACCAGGGACCAGCAGGGAGAAGAAATCACTCACCACAATTTCTCTCATCCAGCCCATTGGGGCAATCTTTGATCCCGTCACAGGCTGGGACGCACAAGCCGTTCACTGAACACAGGAACTCCCCAGGACAGGCTGTGAAACCACCAGAGAGTAGTTAGTCCCCAGTGACTGGAAACCTCCTTGAAGTAGAGCACTGTGGCTTGAAAGTGGAGTGTGTGGAGCTGCACACCTTCCTGACCGCATGTGTGCTGCAGCAGCGTGCCAGCAGCACTCGCTCCCCAAAATCTGCCACATCACCTGCTCTGAAGAAAGGCAAATGGAGCCAGGCTATGCACCAGGGGGAGGAGGGCTCTCCCCTCGCTTCCTGTTGTACCAAAGGGCAAGAGCGAGGACAACCACCCGCCTGGCGTGCTACACCTCTGGTTTAGCACTGTTTCATGACTCCTGAACGCTGCACGAAAGCTGAAATAGGTCCTTTGGAGTTGTTACTAAAACCTGGTTGGGGCCTTGAAGGGGTTTGGTGTTAGACACGTGTTGGCAGGTGCACGTATTCAGGGACTGGTATGTGTTACAGGCACCCTTTAGGAGAGAGATGGAGAAACCTTGGAAAGACAGACTGTGGGCGTACATTTGCACATGTGTGTATGTGTATTTGTGTGCAGTTTTATTTGTCTCTCACTTGCACGGCCTCGAAGGTGAGCAGGAAACAGTGTTCTCTAAGAGCTCTTATAATCAAAATAAAAGTTGCTTCAAGCCAGAGATGGTGTCTCACTGAACTTCCAAGGCCAGTCCATGATGTGGGCATGGGGGTGAGACTGTAGACAACTCTCTGACCTTGGGTTTTGGTGCATGGATGCTCTGGCAACATCAGGCAGGGCCACATGTGAGGAAGAAACTTTGCACATAAATGCCTCTACTTTTGGGGAGACCAGTGGTGTGTGCATCACTGATTTGTGAGCATGTGCCTGAAGGGCAGATGGTACCTAGGGCTCATGGGATGTGTCTTGTGTTTCTCCTAACACAAGCCAAGTGCACAGGGGCTGCTGGCAGCCACCACCCCACTAAGGAGCAGGGAGGAGCTTGAACTTACAGTCAGATTGGTTGTACAGGCTGTAAGACGCCTGTACGCCAGGGCCAGTTAAGGAGATCTGTGAGGTGAAGGTGATGGTAATGTCAGCAGAGGACGTGACTGGGATCCGCTCAGCGTAGGCTTGCAGGGTCCGCAGGCCACAGAACCTGAGGAGCAGACACAGACGGGATGTCCCAGGAAGGGAGGGAGGAAAAGACAACAAAGTGGGGCAAGGGGGCTTTGTGGGGCTGGGGTTGGAAGGGGGCCACACAGACTGGGTGTGAGTGGGCAGCCAGGAAGGCAAAATGCCTTCAATATGGCATGACAGCCAGAGTCCAGAGTGACCCTAAATATCTTTGGACATTTCCTACTTTCTGGGCAAGCGCTGAAGTCAGGCTACACAAAGCAATTCGGTTCTTACATTTATCTTCCTGAAGAAACCATGTTGTAGAAACTGTGGCACTGACAGTTTAAGAGAAGAAGGCAAGGAGAGAAAAAGTGGAAATCCTAAGCCGGGGGAACATAGATTCTGAATCAGACCCTTCAGAGGAAAAGAAATTAGCCCCACAGGAGCAGTGGACAGGAAGTTAAATGAGATGGGCTGAGGGAAGCTTTGGAGCGGAAGGGCCAATTTTGCAGTAGGTGGGAGGAAGAGCACAAGCCATAGGTCCATCCATGTTGGAGCCTGCTTTGAGGAGATGGGAGCACAGCAGCTCTCAGTCCTTCCTTTGCACCTGGGCAGTGGTGGGCAGCAGCCCCAGCTATGTGCGGATGCTAATTTTGAGAAGCCGTGCAGGGGGAAGTGGCTGTAGTTGAAGCAGGAGGATATGGAGCTAGGTGGAAGATCTGTACGGAGGCGGTTGCAAGGCAATGGCACACACAGATAATATTGCAGAGGTGGTGACAGGCAGATTTGCAAACACAGGAGATGTGGGAGGACACCAAGGTTACACACACAGGGGAAAACTAGGAAGCCTGATGCAAACACCGAGACAGAGAAGGCAGGCTGGTAGCAAGTCTGTAAGAAGCATGCTCACTGGGGAGCCTGTGAACAAGAGAGGCTGAAAAAGAAGTAGAAAAGCAAGAGGCACCAGTACAAACAGTGGCCACTGAGTGTGGTGATAGACTCTCCTTCCTAAGACCTGGTGGCCTGAAGTGAGCAGGGAACCTGCAGAGGTTTGATCCCAGGTGGGAAGTGAGACAGAAACCAGGACCCCAGCACACACCTTCGGTTCTGAATTATCCACTGGCCTTGGGTACAGGGCAGGTCGTGCTTCTGTCTGCTGAGTGCATAGGCGTCGAACCACAGGGTGACCCCATAGTCAAGGGATGGGACCTGCAGGCAAGGAGGTCCAGAGCAGAGTGTAGATGGCTCCTATGAGTGCTGCAGCCCACGCCATATGACAGAAAAGAGCAGGATAGATGTGAAGGGGAGAGCTGCCAATTCACACATTGCATGCCAGAAGGAAGCACCCTTTAAACTGGGGCCATGCCACAGCCCAGGGTGGCTCTGCTCCCATCTCAGAGCATGGTAATTCCTAGCAATTTCTAGCAATCTGGTCCTGCCTTGAAGAACTCCTCTGGAGACCAGATTTCAGATTCTCTGTGCCAGCATGCAATATTAGACTCCTTCCGCTTCAGAAACACGTATTATGTGGGGGCTAGGCAGGCTGCCCCCCTCTGCTCACTTCTCACGATGACCTGAGAGCACTGGCTGTACCCTTCGCTAATGTGGGCAGTGCTGCACGGGTTTCAGGGACGGGGTGGACGCTCTTGTGGGAGCTGGCTCTTACCGTCATGTGCCAGGTGCAGTGTGTATTGGGCGAGTAGTAACTGGGGTAGTGTGGGGTGCCGATCTTCCCCTGCAGCTCCAGACCCTCACGCAGAGTTATATTCACTTCGCAGGCTGTAAATACAAACATTCAAAGCCCTGCTACCTGTCAGCTCAACCTCAGCCTGGGGATGCCAGGTACTCACCCCATTGTAGGAGGAGAGAAAAGGGGCTTTAAGGCCTGATGCTAAAGGTGACCAGGATGTTCCACCATCCCTCTTCAAGGGGCCATTTCTACCTCGCAAGACTTTTAGCCTCCTCCTCTTATCCAGGGAAGGGTAATGGTAATGTATATTTCTGCTTTAGACTCTTATATTGAATTGACATTTATCTGCAAGTGGTCTGGATGTAATGTCCAGGCCACATCTGGTCTGTCCATGCATGAGAGCTTGGCCTTCTCTTAAAGTATCACAGTCACTCAGGCTCTGCTTGCCATAGCCTGGGGTGTAAAGACTCAAGCCAAATGCTAATGTATGAGTCCAGGTGAGGGAGCCACATCTAACCTGCTTTTTACTGACCACCTCTACCCTTGCAATCTAGTGAATTCTGCCCCTAATGGGGATGGAGCCCCCCTAGGAGCGCGTGATGTTGTAGGAGATAACCTCTCTCCTTCCTGTATCTGTGGCCGCCCTCCTCCAGCCTTCCTCACCTTTGAGGGGCACTGCCTGCGCTGAGAGGATGAAGGGGTCGTAGTAGCTGTACATGGCTTTCTTCCACACAACGGACATGACAGGGCCAGATGAAAGGACTTCCACAACGGGCTCCTGCCGGCTGCAGCCGTAGATCCTCAGGGGAAAGAGATAAAAGGATGGGAGTGAAGTAGGCAATAAACAAATGAAAGAGAAGAACGAGAATGAGAGACAACGGAGGTCTGTGTTACCCACAGCACACGCCTGCTGTGAGGCACTAACTGAATTAAATAAGAGCCCAGCAGAGCGAGAGCTGCTGTAAGCCCTCAGGCTGCCAGACTGGCTGTGTGATAGCCCACATCAGTGACTTCAGCTGATCAGCAAGAGGCAGGTGCTGCATCAAAGAGAACTTCCTCTGATGGAGTCTAGCACCTTCCCCTGCTGCGGTGTGTCACGCCATCCTGCCCGGCTTCCCCGCCGCGCTCGCCCTGCTCAGGAGCTACCTACGAGGTGATGAGGTGTTTCTCCAGGGGCCCCGCTGCGTCGTACATGGCCAGGCGGTCCCTGCAGTCCGGGAGAGTCCACTCCAGGTGTAGCTTGATCATGTAGCCCTTGAGGCCATGGAGGTGCCAAAGACAACTGGAGGCCAGGTAGTCAGGGCCCTCCAGCCTTAGGACATCATCCTCCTGGACATAGCTGTACCTGTAGCAACCTGAATCCAGGGGAAGGACAGAGGGATTTAAACCTCAGGGTGATATAAATGGAGGCAAACGGGGGCTTAGGAATGGTTGTAAGGGAAATTAAGGTAGAGGATTGTCACTTGGGATGTCAGTGTGAGCCCCATTTCAGGGTAAGGCTGACTCATCCCAGTGATCTCAGTTTACTTTCACCTATGTCATGGTGGCACCGGTCCCCTCGTACCATTGCCCCAGTTTCTCTCTATAAGAACTGTCCCCTCTTGCTTGGTTAAGCTAATACTACCTCAGGCTTCAAATATCAGCACAGCGCAGTTATCTTCCACTGGCTTTATTTTCTTTTTCACCTCTTTCTCCTCTCACCCCCACATTCTTCCCAGCTTTATACCCCCCTCAACTGATTTCCAGGTTTCAGCAGGCTTCCAGACCAGGAATTTTGAGTAAAACTCAGCTTAAAAGGTGAGTTTCTAATAGCATATCCAATGCAAGCTGCCAGCCACAGCACTTACAACACTGCCTGAAATTACTAAAAGCATCTTCAACATCGCTAGGACAACAGACTCCTCAATGACTGACAGCACATCCAGTGCAAAGCCACGCAGGGAAACCCCCACCCCACTCAGCAGAATTTCATGGGGCCTGGAATTAGCACCGTTGTACCAGTACACCAAGTTATTTGACAGGACTCACCAGGACAGGGACAAGGCTGCAGGTGGCTGCACTGCGCCTGGGAGCTGGTGCCTCTGCACAGTGGTGTGCTATGGGGACAGAGGTGTCAGGATGCTCAGAGCAGTCCAGCACGTAGCTGCGTCATGTAGTTTGGATGTGGCCAAGCAGCGGCACTGGTGCTCCCTTGCTACTGTTCCCATCTCCCCTTTCCCAGGATTTACAACTCCAGGAAACCAACAAGATTTCTGGCCCCTGTAAAAATCCCTCCCATAAAGTGACAAACTCAAAAGGAAAGGAAAAAATAGCCTACCCAGAGTGGATTTCAGGACTACTATGTCTTTCACACTGGATTCTGTTAGAGAGGAAATATATAAAGGAAGGTAAACAAAAAGATAAAACTGTAGTATCTGAATACTGGCATGGCAGGTGGTGACTCCCCTCCTTCCTATGTAAATGGTTCGCTCGCAACTTCGGCATGGGGCATCCTCCAGGTACTTCTCTCTCTGCTCTCAGGGACATGCTTCAGTTGTGCCTTCCCCACCCCATCTCTCTGGGAAATCTCTCTGGCCTCTGCCTGAAATCCAGCAGCCCCAGTTCGTGCTTTCCAGCCCACCACAGGCTTCTCTGCCTTTTTTCCTTGCCTTTCACGTGCTATTCCAGGACCTCTTCCCCTTCCCAAGAGGGCTGAGCATTGCTTCAGGCAGCCATCCCCCGCCTCTGCCAGCCACACCACAGGGCACAAGCCCACTTCCCACAGCCTTCACCATCTGCTCACCCCTCCCCTGTTTTCCTGGTTTAAACAACCCTCACTGAAAAGTACGGGAGTTACTGAGGGTGGGGAAGGAGGTCTCTTTTGATGACCAGTGGTTCATGAGCTACTCAACATCCTTATAAAGTCCACCTCTGGAGAAGGGAGATGAAGAGAAAGCCACCAGCAAGGACTGCAAATCTGTGCAAAACAGAGTCACAGGGTGGACAACACTTTCAGGAGAGCTGGCCTTTGCTCCAGCCTCCCAGCTGAACTGGAAGTGGCCAGAGATCAGGTGCTACTGGGAATAATTGCCAAAATAAAAGGCACCATGAGGTCAGCTGGGTGTGAGAATTGCTGTTGTGGGGTTGCCTAGGTCAGGGCTCTGGTCTTTTGTAGCTCCTAAGCAGAGTTTGCAATTCTGCGGGGAGAGCTGAGCAGTTTTTTCATGGCAAAAACAGATGTGGAAAAAGATGATCCTGCAGGCATAAGGCAGGCTCCTAGAGAAGCTGGTGTGCTGTAGGGAAGGATGTACGCTGAGCTGATATTAAGCATTCTTTTACCTGAAAGTAATAAAACTGAGTTCCTGTAAGGAGAAGGAAGTCCTGAAACTCTTTGGGGGAAAGGGGAGGCTAGTGTCCTGGTGTGAGGGTAGCTGTTAGTAAAAATAAAACGTTGGAGACGTTCCTGCGCTAGTCAGTCGTTTGCAGCTCTGTGTCTTAAGGCAGGCCAGCAAATGAGTCGGCCAGCAAGCAATGAAGTGCTAATGACTTGCTATTAGCTAGCTATTTTTTCACTCCAATTTTGCAGAGCAAGTGAAGCCAGAGGTTAATTTTCTGGCTTGAGGTCACCCTGGCCCAGCAGTATAAGAGGTTTCTGGCTTTTGCCTTAGTTGCTGGACTGTGCTTCTGACTGGACAGGGAGGTGGAAAGGACTAGGGAAAGCAGAAGGAGCTGGAGAAACTACAACTGGTGTGTTAATTCCAAAATAGAAAGAAGCATGGTGTGCTGACATGAATAAAACAGTGAAACAGATGCAAAGGGAATAAGAGGGAACTGGGAACAGCTAAAAGAATGGCACGATCATTTTTATTTGTTTATGAATTACATTATGAAGTGAGTAATTAAGGGGAAAAAGCTAGACGGACTGACTTGGAAGCAGTTAGCATATTTTCTTATATCTTTCTTAAGACAGTTAATTTAAATTGGCTGACCATAAGGTCTGGTATGCTGGAAACAAATCATAAGTAGAAGTGACTAATGGTAACTGTGGGAGATGTCTTCATGAGATGCTAATGTAGCTTTAGAATAAGATCTTAACATGATGGTCTGGATGAGGGAGTGAAAATCATTTTGATGAAATCAAATTTTCTTTGGGGACACACAAAAAAATGAACCCCCTCCCCCCAAACAACTGACATATGGAGGGAAAAGTTGAAGAAAGTATGGGTGGCATATATTAAAATAAGATTCACCTTAAATGCAAGATAACATGAAGAAAAAAACTTGGAGATGTAACATTTCATGGGGAGAAGAAACTTGGAAATGAGAGTCCCAAGGGAAGAGAAGAAACATCATTTGAGGTTTGGGGCTCTGTAAGAGGATCAGATCAGGCTGAGAAGTTAAGTCTTGTTATAAAGACCAAATACAAATTCCATTTGACTTGGATGCATTGAATATGGACACATCCCTGGTCCTTTATCTAACACCTATTTAAGACCAGTTCTCTAGGGTGGCTTTTTAAACAGGCTATGATCTTCACTGTGGGAAACAATAAATAATTCTTAAAATCATGTCAAGAACTAAAATGGCAACAATGCTTTGTCTCAGAGGAAGACCAGTGGTGACTCAGGTATGTTGCCTTAGTTCTTCTCTCAATCAAGTAGCCTGGAATAATCTCCCAAAGGAAAGTAGGAAACCTAATTGTTTGCTATTTTTGAGCTGATCAAAGTCATGACCTGTATAAAAACTTACTCCACAGAAGCCAAAACTGATGGAAGAAGGAGAAAAAAACCAAACAACTTACCTAGCTGGTCATGGTCAGCTGTATCTCCAATAATTTTTTAATCCTTCAAATGAAGGATATTTTTTAAAATCAAACTTCAGTTCTTCTCTATTAGGAAGAAATATATGTAATTGTATCTCCTGGTTCTCATTTTTTTCCCTATCCTCTTCAGGTTTCCCCTATCCCCTTCAGTAGTGACTTCTGGTCTTCTCTCCTCACCTCCCTTCAGCACCTTCTAAATCTTGAGGCATTTATGACTGCTCAGGCCACAGCTGAGCAGCTGGTACTTACCCAGCAGAACCAGTGAGTCTGGGTTGACCTTATACTCCGTCTGGTAGGACAGGCTGCCCGAGATGTTGAAGCTGGTGGAGAGCTCTTGGTGGAGCATTGTGTTTACCCTTTCAACAGTCACCTCCTTCTGCTGACTCTCAGGGATTTGGAGGGCAAACCAGAAGAAGAAGGTCAGAGCCCCCTCCCTAACAGAGAAATAGCATGTTAAATACCCTCTCTGTTCCTCTCCAGAATCACTGGAGAGGCAAACCCCAGAGATTAACCCCCCACTGTTTTTCCACAAATCAGACATATCTGTGTGAACTTTCCAGCTCACTGCTATGACCCAGAGGAACCACTCAGAGTAGGGGAAGAGAGCTGCTATGTCCATGGTGCTAGTCAGTGCTCAGTCCTTTTAGGGGAAGAAGAGCATACATGGTCAAATTAATGTGATAATTAATCAAGACTGGTCTAATGAGTAGTCTCATTTCAGGTAGAAATGACCTTTCTTACTACTGAGCAGAGGTTGAAAAGAAACACTCAAGACTTCATTGTCTCACCTCCCAGTGGTGACAAGTGGATGATTTATGACCCAGTACCTTACCACAAGCCATTAATGCTGGGCAGGCTCAAGCTGCAGGAGACTGTGACTGGGAAAGCTCTGTTCAACCAGCTGGCAGAGAAAATTGGCTGGGGGAGGGGGAAGAGATGTTGAAACAAACTTTTGTTCAGTAAAAGGCTAGAGGTAAAATTGCAAGTGAAACTTTTCTTTCCCCAGTTGAAAATGGAGTTACATCAAAATTGGAATTTTCCTTAGCTGAAGGACAAATTTAGGGGTGTAATTTTCCATGGAAAAAATCAGAAGCAAATGTATACGTCAGTTTGCAAGTTATTCCTGCTTTCTTGATCTATTGTGATGACCTGCGAAGCTGTAGTCCCACATCTGTCCCATTCCACTGTTATCCTACTCCCAGGTGGACCATGCCTCTTGGCTGGAATACCTTTTCCATGATGCATTCTGGCCTCTCCCTTCTGGTGCCTAGAATCAGGCCATAAAATTATGTTCTTGAATTAGAAAAATTAATTTCCAGCTGCTTAGTTTCTCCTGAGAATGCCAAGCCCACACTTTTTTTTTTCAGTTCTTCCCAGTGATTTTTTTTCTCTCTTGAACTTTTCCCTCTGAAAATTTTTTCAGTTTTGGCTTTTCATCATGACCTCAGATGAACATGAATATCAAAATATTCCCAGCTCTGTAATGCTTGAACGATTCTGGATCTGGACTGCCCAACCTCGCCTAGAGCTCGGTGGGGACTGCAGCAGTTTGTCATGGCCAGATTTCAGTGAAACCAGAGTACAATTGACTAGAAGCTTTCACACATGAACAAGCAAAAATGCTGTGGGTGCTACTCACCCAAAGGCATACACTGTGCTCGAGTTGTAATATCGACCCAGCTCTGTGGCACGAATGAGTTCCTTCAGCTGCAACGAGAATGTCGTCTAATAACTATTGTGCAATGTTACAGTGGCAAAGGACCTATGGCAAACCCTGTGTTTCATCCTTCTTGCTGTACAGACTCACCAGGTCTGCCACTTGGATGGGGGAACCTAACCCCTTCCTCTTTCTACTCACTGAGCTGCCTCAGGGCTAGCTCTGGTCATGAAATTGCCCTCACCATCTTCTGGAGCTTAGCTGACTCCAACCAGAAGGCTCTGGACTCCACCTGCCCAAGGTCCGGGGAGTATTGGCGATTGATGACCTGGAGGCTGCCAGAGTAAAACTGCAGGACGGCTGGTTCCAGGTGCCACGGTCTGTAGTCTGCCAACAGAAGACACTACTGGATAACCTTGCTGATATGTAGGAGGGGGGTTTCCCTCTATGTATGAGTCTGTAAAGATGACCCAGAGTCACTAACATGCTTTGGGCTGGGCAATGCCTTGACTACACCCCATCCACCTCCTCTGTGGGGACAAAACATGCTGAAGTTTTACCTAGGAAATACCAGGTTGCTGCAGCAGCTCCAGCCAGCAAAAGAAAGACTATCCCAAGGGGCACGTAGCGGAGGCAGTCACGAGAGATAGTCTCTGATTCATCCTTTGAGAGGGAGTTGGCATCTTCCTCCTGTTCCTCGGCCTCCATGAGGGACATCTAGTGACACAGCACACCATGGTCAGGCTGGGTTTTCTGCATCCCTTTACATCTGTCTCTGGAGGTGCTCTTCCACCTCTGTGCTCCTCTCCCAGAATCTACACCACCAAGCTAACCATCAAAGACTTTGCTCAGTGCAAATGTGAGTAAAACCCCTAATTCCATGGGAGACAGGCTTCCAGGACACTGTCCTGTCTATGACGCATGGGTATTTCCTCAATTTTCAAAGGCATTCCCTGGGTTTTGCTTCTGCCAAAACCACAAATGAGTTACAATAATGAATTTCTCTGCAGACAAAAGTGTTATCCTTCCAGGCTGGGAATGGTTTTAAAACTGGTATTTTACTGACCTAGAAATTAATGCAAAAGAAAATCTATGACCTCAAATGCACACCGAAGCTGCACAAAACAGCCACAGCCTGGGAGCCTGAAGTTGCATTTTGCCTGCTGTGCCATTTTGCTCTCCGTCCCTAAAAGTAAGCAAACCTTGCCGTTCCCACCAGACCTGGTGTCCCAGGGCTAAGCCCATGCTGGCACTGACTCACTAGCTGAGGTAGTGAGGAGGGAGCACCTGACCAACATTCGGCTCTCTGCCACCCTCTGCTTGTGCCAGGGGACACCTTCTGGCTTCCTTTGCCCCTTGTCTCCCCCGGGCTGCTTCTTTTGCTTCCTCCTGACCACTCCTCTCCTGTCAGCCCCAGACTCTGAGGGTAGGAAATGCCACTGCCCAAGAGAGCCACGTTAATCTTGGTTATCTCACCCACCTTCCTTCTCCTTTCCTCTGCCATCACCCAGTGGACGGCTGCCCCCAAAGACTTTCTGTGTTTCTGTGGCTGGAGAGGAAAGGGATGTGAACGCATCGCCGTGGGCGGGCAGAGGGTTCTTGGGGAATGCCTGTGCCCTGTCTAAGTGCCTGCGGGTTATCTCCGTGCACCGTGGCGCGTGTGAGCGTGGGGCGCGAGTGCATGGGAGGGAATTGCTGCAGGTGTGGGAGGAGATGGTTGGCCTCATGCACATTTTAGCCCGCGTGGATGCCATGGAGCGCTCATATGATAGGGGGAAGTGGGCTTCTCAGTTTCCTTGCTTTCCCCCAGTTACTGAACCCCAAGCCCTCCAGGCTGCCTCGCAACATGAAAATATGCTTGCAGAACATAAGCACCAGGTAACTCACTCTGGAACATTAAACCCATCTTGGTGAACACCAGCACTTGGACAATCATCCGCACACCTGCTTGCTCTAATGCACCCTTCCAGAGAGGCACGCGGTACAAACAGGCCCAGCACAGCCTGCCCTCCCTTGCTTCTTGTGGGTCACCTTTCCGTGCAACCTCTGGGGAGGATCTCCTCCCCAGTGAACCAGGTTGGGTGGTCCAGGAGAGCAAGGGCACTTCTCCGCTGTCACAGCATCCCATCAGAAACAGCAGGCACAAGCAAAGAACCACAGACAGAGGGGTGGGGGGAAGAGAGCAGGAAGCAGCAGCAGAAGAGCCTCTTTCTTTGTTAGAAGATTTGATGGTAGGCACTGGGGTTTCCCCCAGAGCTGCAGACCTACCTTTGAAGCCTGCTGCTGCCTGTGAGGCCTGGCCCACACCCCCTACGCAAAGCCAGCTCACGCATGGAGTGGGGGAGAGAGGAGGACATCTATTTACCCAAGCTCAAGGTCTCTTCATTGATCAATAAGTTGATGCCATGTCCCTTCAGCTCGGCCTTTGTCCTGCACCGTCCTGCCGCAATGGGTCAGCGCACCCCGTGCAATGGCTTCTTTCTTTTCTGAAATGGAGGTTTCAGAGGCTTGCAGGGGGAGAAGATCTGCAGGCTGAGCAGGGGGATCCTGGAAGAAGTCAGGGTAGGAAGCACCTCCAGCTGTGCAGAGAAGAACAACCCAGGATGCTGGTGCAGATATCTTATGTTGTCCTCCTCGGGGGACAGGGAGTTGCTGAGCAACTGTTGTATTTCTTAGCTACCCTCCTTGGTCCCATTGGAGGGAGAGACAAAACACAGGGTGTGTGCTCCCCAGCACAGGGATGGAGCAGATGCTGGCTGGCAGGTGTAGATTGCTTGAAGGAGAGAAGATGGCAGTAGGTAGCGGGTCCGGTTACCACAATGGTCATGCAGGTGAAAGCAAAGCACGGTGTCTCTCAGTCCTGACCTGCAAGGCTCCCTCTGGTCTTCTCGCTCTTCTCACTGCCCTGTCCCCCGACACTGAGCTCCTCACACTCTGTTGCACCACCTCTCACTCGTCCCTGCAGCATCGACTTTTCTTCTAGCCCCAGGTCCTCCTCACCTACCTTGCCTGTGCCACCTTCTGCTTCCAGCCCCGCAGCTCTGTGTGTGCCCCTTTGTTTTTCACAAAAAGCAACCACACTTTAGCTAGAGCAGAGTAAATAGGGTTATTCTGTCAATAAATGGGTGGAGGGGATGGGGACAGGGATGACTCTTGACCTGGGGCTGAGCTCCAGCTAGTGGCATTGACCTGGGGCTGAGCTCATTTGGGCCAGGACACATTTGGACTCATTTTGGCAGCTGGGCAAGAGATATCTGTTTTCAGCTCTGCTACAGGTTCAGGTTTACTCTGGGACTGCATGAGGACCAAAAGCCATTGCTGTACTTGCCTCATGGTGGATTCTAGCAGATAAATGTTAAATGTGGATGAAAAGCTGCAGTGTTTGGGAATGTGTCAGTGTGGTTATCCCGACTAACTCATTGCTGTACATATGGGAAACTGAGGCATGCAGTGAAAATAAGAAATGCTTTCAGAACTGCTAGAGAGATTTAAGAAATCAGATTTACCTTTAAAAGTTACTTTGAGCCAAAATTTCCCCAGATAACTGGGGACTAGCTGTATCTTTAGGTGTATATGTGTTCATATATGGCTTTCCCAAGCTTACACTATGAGGGCTTACCGCAGTGGGTCAGAATCCAACTGAGGGCATTTCCCAGTGCCAGAGACCTTACTTTTTTGTATCCAACTTTCCTGGAAAGAAGCATCCTTCTTCTCTGGTGTTTTCTACAGAACAAAAAATGTAGAATCTCAATCTGATCTATCTAAGCAAGCATACCACATCTATCACTGCAGGCTTTTGAATCAACCAAGGACCCAAAACCTTGATCAGATCTGACTTCAGAGGAATTCCTTTACTGTATGTACCCTTTACTTTCCGATTCTCCACAGTAAAAAAAAAGGAAGGGATGTGGGAGGGGGCTGAGGGTGATGTTGCCTATTTACGAACAAGGTATCTTGGAAAGAGGGAGATGAGAGATATGACAGTTATCTTTGCTGTCTCCGGGCTTAAGATAAAGAGAGGACTCGTGTCTGTGACTGTTAGCTCAATATTTTCCACACAGTGCCGGCGTTCAGCTTTGGTTTGCCTCTGGTACTGACAGACACCGTCGTAGCACCTTTCTGGGCTTTTGCGAACCACGCGCTGTGCGTTCACATCAGGTTGGGAGGGGACCGCTCCCCGTGTGACATTTCCAAAGAGCTCCTGGGGACCCCGCAGAGGAAGGGCCCTGTATCACTGAAAGTGTTCTGCCTTTGGTATTCACAACATGGGTTACTCACATACGAGACCACATGATCTTGTCTTCCTGGAAGAAAGGTCCGGTTATCGCCAGATCTGATGTCAAGCACTTCCTGCCGCAGCGTGTCACACATTCACACCCAGCGTGGCTGTGAATGCAGTGCTAACAACTTGCCAGGTCGAAAGCTGTCAGCATTTTCAAAAGCAGGGGGAAAAATACTGAACCAGCAGGATGGTCCTCAGGGGCTTGCAGCAGGATCACCTCCAACTCTGCTTTCTGTTTTAGGTGGCTGAGTCCCTTGGGGAAGGGACTAGGAAGGAGGACTATAGGTACATTGGTCTGAGCAAAGCTTTGCCTGTTTAGAAAAGCTGTTAATCCTTTTCCCCCACCCCAAATGACAGAAAAACACTGTAGATTCCTTAACATTTCTTTTATTTACAAAGAGGGAAATTTTTCTTTTGTACTTATCTTAGCAGCAAGAATAATTGGAAGGCTTATGAAGATCTAAATTGGGACAAGATAACCATCTGTACAACAAAGATCCTTGGCCCACATAAGATAGCAAATTGCTCACCAGGGGCAACGGATTCAGTGTCTCTTTTTGAAGTCCATCTGGAGAGATTCTCAAAGTACAGCAAACAGCTGGGCAAGCCTTCTGCTTCCTTATCTGGGAAGCTGTGGGGGTCTTCTTCACCTGCTGTCTCCTGAAGACAAGTCCACTTCTTGATGCAGGTGGTGAAGAAGCTGATGAGAGGAGAGGTATAGCTCCCCCAGCCCTCTCAGCTGCAGGCAGTCTCAACTCTTTTGAGTTGCTCTTTTGAGGTGAAATCCAAGCCAGTGGGTGACCCTGTATCTGGGACTTACAAGGACATTCAGGCTGCATAATGCAAGATCAAGTAACGGTGTGGGACCAGGACAAAGGGGAAGCTCGACTCTTGTACAGAAAAAGGTAGGGAAGAATCAGTTCTGGGTGTTACTCACAGCAGTGACAGAAGTACCAAGAAGTTTGATATCCTTGACCTTTTTGATATAAAAACTCTTAGAAAAAAGATCATTAACACAGGGCTGGTATTTTCCCACTGCTGAATAGTCCAGAAATATGGCAAGAAAGAGGACAGACAGTCCAGATGTTGAATGTAGGGATGGTTGTAACCAGAACAGCTTGTCTTCCTTTGCCTTGCCACTTTTCTTCTGTGGTGTGCTGCTTTTTCTCAACCCAGATCAGCAAATGCAGAGGGCAAAAAGAAAAAAAAAAAAAAAAGTAGTTTTTGCTATGCCCATTCTTTGCGAGTGGACTGAGAGGGTTTTTTTCAGCAAAGGTGCTGATTTGTGGGTTAGTTTTCTGGGCTTATTCACCACATCTTTGCTGCTAATTAGGCAATGGTTTCCCTTGAGCAATGGAAGGAATGGGCAGCACCACTGCGCTGTTTTCCACTAATACAGGATGTGGGATGAACTATTCTGCAATCAGCTTATCATAGTCAAATAACTGTATTTTGCCAGCAGGGCAGACAGGCTTTCGATTTCATGAAAAATATTGCAGCAAGAATGGGAAATCGTGTGCGTTCTTTTTACTGCCATCATCAGACCTGGGGGAAAGAGGGGGGGATTTCCCCAGTATTTTTAACCCAATAATGGGGATTTCTTTTTACACTGCACTGCTTAGACAGCTGACACAGTTGTGGCTCTGAGCTGACCTTAAAGACTTAGGTCTAAAGCTGTACTGAGTAGCTCAGAATGTAATCTCTGATTAAAACTTGAAGTGGGGATATCACAGAAAAAAATTACACCCTTGGTCAATCAAGAGAAGATGTCTTCATTCATTTCATCATTGGGCCCAGCACTGACTGGCAGTGCTACTGTCCCTTGTACAAAATCTCATCTCCACCTCTTCAGGCATTTCTCCCTCCCATTAGAGGTTTTTAGGCTGGGACAAAGCAAATGGACCATGTCCCTACTCAGCGTCAAAGCTGAGTGCTATTTTACACCAAGATGCAGAGCGTGGAAGTGCTGGCACAGCCTCCCACTGGGAGCTGGGAAGGAAAAAACAAGCTGGTGAAGTTTGGGATGGCACTTAAGCAGTGTGGGAAGGGGTTTCTATGCCATTGGATCCAGTAATAGCAGAGAAACAGGTTCAGTTATGAAGGTGAGTCCTTGTTGGCTTATATGCCTAAGAATTAGGCTTCTACATCTCCATTAGCTGTGTAACAACTGAACAGCTTTAATGTGCCTTTATCATTCTCCATTCTTTACTGTCCACTAGCCCAGTTCTCCATGCAAAATGCCCTCTGATTTCCAGCTGTCTGTTTCACTAATGCTTTACCTCGGGAACTAGTGCTACCCATGGTAGCCATCCATGAATTTATACCTTGTCCGTCCTATCCCTTTTCTGTTTTTGCGGCCCTCTAGAGTAACTGTGTTCTCCACCCTCATTAAAGAACTAATGGATTTGATGTTGAAGTCATGTTCATGTCCTGAATAGAAAAACTGTCCACCTAGCTTTCCCTGCAAGGAAGGTCTTTCCCGCCTGTGAGTTTTCTCCAGGCAGATCCTAGACAGGGCAATGGCTGTACTGGCCTTGGAGGTCCCTCAGAGAAAGGTAGGCACCAGTGTTTGGGACCTGGTGGGAGAAGGCTGTTCTGCATGGTTCCTCCTCCTGGCTTTGCCTGAGAGGTGGAGGCTGAGAGAAAGAAGAGGTAGGATGTGTTGCTGCTGTACAGGGGTCAGTTGAAGAGCCTGCCTTCCCACTCCCCTCTGTTACATCAATAGTATTGCTGTCATGCAGGTCTGGTGGGTCAGGAAAGTCAGTGTCCAGCTGGCACAGGGGCTCAGCAGGTTGTAAAGCTGCTTTGTCCACCACCTTCTCATCCTGTTTCTGAACTGGTGTTGGTGAGGTGCATTCACCTGACCAGAGAGCCCCAGAACTAGCCATGACCCGCTGGGCTTCACCTTCTGTCTCTTCCATGAAGGAGCTGTTCTGGAAGCCCCAGGTCGCCTTGATACAGTGAAGGAAGTTGTGGGACAGCACAGGCATGTCCTGTGTCAGTGTGCAGAGGTCTGAGGAGGTGAGAGCATGGTAAGACTCACCATCCTCATTGCCATTGCCCTCCTGGGTGAAAGGCTCATAGGTGAAGTAGACCTGACAGGGCTCGATCTCAAAGGAGTTAGGAAGGTGGAAGAAGAAGTAACCTTGGTTGGTGAAGCAGCTGGATACAGAGTGACCACTGGTTTCTAAGGGAGGATCAGGAGTCAGGGTTCCCTTGGAAAGTAGAAACTGGGAGTCCTGGTCATTCTTCTGCATCACCTCGAGTATGGAGATCTCTGGGGTTGTGCTGTTGACACAGTAGGAAGATGTGGAGAATGGGGAGGAGAGCCATTTCTAATTAGGAAGAAACACAGGAGAGAGACTGTTATGCCCAAAGTACATTCAGTGAGGAATCAAATGTTTCTTCTCCTAAGCGCCCACAGCAATCCAATGACCTTTTCTCTGTCCAAGCAAGAGTTGCCAGAGGTGGTGGGGAGGGAAATTCATATTCACAATGTCTCATTTGCAGCATTTTCAGAGAAAGTATATCTTTCTGTCACTTTGAAATCAAGAGCAGATCTTGCAAGCCTATGTTTTGAGATTTCTGGAGGGGGGAACAGAAGATGGAGGATTAAAGTGAAAGAAAGAAAAAAAAATTACAAGACCATAAGATGAAGTGAAGGTAGAAACATGAAAAGTAGTATTGAGATGCATTTCATGCAATCTATTCCTAAGTGCTGAACCAGTTTCTGCTACATCTACATGGCCCTACGCAGATTTCTTGTCTAAAGTACTTTTCCAGTCCCCTCATGCCTAGATTTCCATACTCACTATGAGTGACATCCTGCAGTGCATCCTCATCCTTAAAAATAAATTGGTTTCAATGATATCCAACTTTATTGCCTTTATGGCCAGTAAAGCAAATTTTTCTAACTCTTTTTGCATTGAGAAAGTGTCTTCAGCGCCTGCTGCACACCTCTGCCCCCCACTCTGCACTCTTCCCCTGTAGTTTAAGCTTTCTAAGGCTTTTTACACTTAGGCTTTTCCAAAGTTTTGCTGCCGTCCAGACCCTCTGCAGTTTGTTTCCATCCTTCTTAAAGCAAGATGCCTCTTGGGATCACCTCCCACGTCTTGCATCTGACACTCCCTTTAATACTGCACAGAGTGGTAATTGCCTCCTTGCAGCTGCCCATACTCACGGAGAGATTAGGGGAAGGGAGAAAGTGGGGGTGGAGAAAGAAGGGAAAGAAACAACAAGAATGCAGAAAACAGCTACGTGCCATCCAGCATGATGGCAATTCACATTAGGAGCCAAGGAAAGGCTCACAGCCAGGAGGAGGGGATCACAGCGGGAAATCTGGGGAAGAGCTGAGCAGCCTAGGGCAGGCAGGGAGGGACCGAAGTGGGGTGGAAGGGGATCTGAGGGGCCAGGCTCCCTCCCGCAGTTCCCTTGGTTTCTCTCAGACTCCCCGTTAGGGTTTGTGAGGTTTGTGTGGTTTGCCGTTTCTCGGTTCTGTAATTAGAGACGTCTCAGCCGAGTCTCATGTTTTAGAAGGTCAGAAAATAAAACTCGAGCGGAGAACGAGCAGCTGGTGCTACAGCCACATGTGTCATGTGTGCACATGTAGGTCTGACAACTGGCTGTCTGTCCCGGGCGTGTGCAGCTGGACCCTCCTTTCCCTTATTTCTCCCCCATAACCACATGGCTCCATCCCCAGTCCCATACCTGAATGTCACCTCCGTGAACCGAAACCAGTGGGGGAAAGAACTTTTTGGGGTCTGGGATGTGAATCTTCAGGATCTTCTTAAACCTTGAGAAAAGAGGATGAGAAGGAGGAATGAAGCAGGGCCTGATCCTGACCAATCTGGCACTGTGGTGGGGGTAGAAGAGAGCATCGCAGCTCCTGGGCACTACCCTGGCATGGGGGAGAGGTAAAATAAGAACAAGCCTGAGGGCTCTCCTTGCTCTTGAGTGGCCTGAAACGCAGTAGCTGACAGATGAGAGGCATAGACATGAAGCAGTTAAACCTGGCACTGGAAAATACACTTCCCTCAGCCTTTTCCCTGGGGAAGCACAACCAGGTTTCACTGGTTTCTTCCTTGCCTTGGCTGGTCACCGTAACCTCTCCACCTGCCTCCCCAAGTCCCTGTCCTGATGACAAGCTCGGCAGGTCTCCCTTGTTTCCAAGCTCCAGCTGCTGTGAGCTGCCCCCTCTTTGCTTTGTTGCCACCACAACGACTCAGAGGACCGCATGGCCTGAGCGGGACCATCCCTGGCAAAGCTGTGCCACAACTCTCTGCCCTGTTAGCAGGGTGCTGCATGGTGTAGCTAGGACACACTGGCCATGCAAGACATGTGAGCATGCCTTGCATCAGTCCAGAGGCTTCTACTTTACTGGAACCAGCGTGTTGTCATCCTGAGGCAGCATGAAGTGATCTAATCTGTTCCTCAGTCCTTCAGAGAGGTTGGCTGATCCTGTCAGCTCTTTGCTGAAGCTTTGCTGTGGGATGCTCTGAGGAAAGAGCCTCCTGACCTCTGGAGGCAATCAGTGTACTCCCTGAAGCATAAGAATTTGCTAGTTCTTGCATATAAACTACCTTACATCACTGCAGATGCTATTTTTATTCATGCATGTCTAATCCTTCCTTGGATCTTACCTCAGCATTATCCTTCATCCAATTCCCCCAGGTTAATTATACTCTGTGGAGAAAGGAGGCCTTTTTATCTCTCTCTATGCCACATAGTTAGCACTTCCTCACCTTTGTATTATGACTCAAGGTAAAACACAGCAACCAGTGACTTTCTCAGTATCCATCTTCCTTCAACATGCTTCTCCTTCTTTCCTCACAGAGAAGCCATCCAGCCTCTGCTGCCTCATCCCTGAGAATATTTCTCCCTGCTCCCTGCCATGAACATCAGCACCCTGCTTCTTTGGCCCTGTCCTGTGATGAAAAACCTGTGGCCATTTCTAACCTTGCCATGCTGGCAGGTCACTCTCTGTATTACTGCATGGGGTAACCTTGTGAGACACTTTCAGTCCTGAATAAAAGAAGTGTCTGGGTAGAAATGCTGGCAAAGAGAACTTTAAAGCATTGTGTAGATGTTTACCAGCATGTGATGAGACACTTTCAGGACTGCACAGGCCAGGGAGAGTTTTGTACTCACTCAGGAGTTCTGCTCACAGACCTAATGTCCTGCTGGAGTGTTTAAATGAGAAGGTACCTAGGCTTGCTTGGTCCTCCCCTCTGCTCAACCCGCTGGCCTGCTTTTTAAGAGGCAATTTTGGTGCACCCCTGACAGGGAACACCCTGGGCAATGGAAGTGCAGAGGCAGCTGTTTTTAATTCAGCCAGGGCATGGCACCAGGTCACAGGAGTGTGGCACGATATGATGATGGTGGTGAAACCACATCATCTTGGGTAGTGACATATCTCCCCAGACAAATGTCAGCCTTAAAAGGTTGGGCTATAAACCATATTTTTAAGTCACTCTCTATCCTGAGTAACACCAAGTGAAAAATAACCTGGGTTTTGAGAAGACACACAAGATACAGGAGAAGAACAGAGAGGAAAACTTGATTCTCATTTACCATTTCAGGGTCCGTAAGTTAATGAGGAAGGCAGTCCCAATGATCACGAAGATGCAAGTGCTCGCTATAAGAGCTGGCAGGACTGGCCGGGATGTTTCTGCAAGATGAGAGAGAAAAGGGAGTTGCTGTGAAAATTTAGCCAAGATTCTGGAGGTAGGAGCTGTTCTGTGGCTGTTCAAGGTGATCAAAGTGGGTCTTTATTACAATTTTATATAATATTAAAGTATTATATAAAATTATAACATACAGGTCAGATAAATGAGTTCTGGTGTGTTGTGTAGGATGCCTTTGAGCTGATATGCATTTCAGAGTCTCCTTGGCATTGCTTAATAGATAATTTGTGCTGAACAGCTTGAACTCCCTGTTCATAACAGCAGCACAGCTGGGGGTTGCCACAGATGAGGTGCCACAGTCTACTGGTTGATGTGCCCATCAACCTGTCTGTCTTATTGCAAAGGAAAGCAGGGAGTCCTAAAATCAGCTTAAGTGGGATTGGAGACTTGAAACAGCATTATGAGTCAGTGGGGGAGACAGAGTCATGGGGTTCATGAGTCTTTGAGAAGACAGGAGGACCAAGGATGAAGAAAGCTAGGGTTCAAGGGGCTGGCTTCTTTGCAGAGCTGTAGGAAAGCTTTAGGAGGTTAGGAAGTTTACAACTTTCCACCACATTTTAGTACTTGGATTGTAGGGTTAGGAGAAAAAGACTGAGTTCCCAAATTGCCCGTGCTGCCAGCACTCAGGCTTATCTGGCACCATCTCAAACTTTTCTTAACCTGTCCCTTTCATATACATCTCTCCAGTGCACGTTTGCTTGGTCTTGCTATTCTGGTGCTTGTCTCCTCTGCCTGCCCCCTCACCGCCCTCTACCTTAGAGTCCCTTGGTCTGGGCCTGCAGAGCATCTCTGGAGTAGTTTTGAGAGAGCAGAGAAACATCAAAGGAGGAGAAGACATTTTTAGGACATTCTTCCTTTGCCTGTCCTTGAGATGCTACTCAGATCACTTTGTCTCCTCTGCCTCTGGTACCCTGGTTATCTTTGGGTCTTGGTTGCTATGACAACTGGTTGCGGTTGTATCCTATTCATTGACATCACACACTGACAAAATTTGATCGCTACAGCAACAGAGTGCCCTTTCTAAACATAGCTCCTCTGTTTATACCAGCACCAGGTAGGTATGTCAGCACAACAGGGAGGGGCTGAGCAGGGGCAGAGTGGGGATGACATGAGAAGGAATAACCTCTATCTGCTTATTTTTTGGAAAAGAAATGACAGAGAGCACAGCCAATGACTCACTGAAGAGACTTGCTCAGGGCACTGTCTTTCAAGGCTGGAGATGTCCTCTGTGCTGTGGTTCATAGCAATGACTGAGGCAAGTGTCATCAGACCTTTTTGGAAGGGACTTAACATGCGTGTAAGCCTCTTCCATTCCCTGTGAGACTTTGCTTCCGAGGCTCAGGTGTCCTTTTGTTCAGGAGCTGAGTGCTCAGTTTCACTGCATTTCATTGATCAATGGCTCCAACAAACTGGGCCATTTTAGAAAGCTGGATTTATGTTCCTAGGTCACATTAGCACCTGGGAAAATGCCAGTCCTGGGCGCTGCTTCTGCAGGTCAGACATCTGGCCTTACTGCTCTGGGGAAGTAGTCCCTGATTTACATCTTGTGGCTTTTGCCTGGCTTCTGGAAGTCAGAGGGGCTCCAACCTTTCTATTGCTCTATGGTCAACATAATCCTCCCTGCCCATCTTCCTCCAGCTTCTCAGCCTGCTTTGGCCCTTCTTCCTTGTTTTGCTGTTTTCCCTGAGTCCCCATTTTCCCCTCCAAGTCAGACTGCCTGACTCTGATCCTTACGGTCAGCATGTGTCCTCCACAGTATTGTCTCGCTCCAGTCGCTCCACACGCCTTTGTAGGTACTTGAGGCACTTGGTCTTGCACGGACAGCTGCCTCATATTTCAAGTCAGGTGAGAGGCTCTCAAACACCACCCACATCTGGTCCTGCATGATGGTGAAGTTCCTGGCCTCCTGGGAGTAGGGCAAAATTAGAGCATCAACACCCTGGCTTACAGCCTCACATACCCATCTCTTCCTGGGTCAGGCCCTCAGAGAGGACCTGTCTCAGATCCCTACAGCTCGTGCACTGCTTTTTCACCCTGGAGGAAAATTCTTCTTTGCCTTGCTTTTTTCATCCCTTTCAGGTCTGTCCTGGAGCTGTCTGGATTTCTTTGTGATAGCACTAAGTAAAATAAGATTTCCATCTGCCTCCATGTCATCACCAAACACTGGCAGCGCGTAACACAGATAAAAGTGTGGGGTGTCATCCACCCTCCAGCTTTGCCAAAATTGGTTTCATCCTGAGGGGAGGCCCAGGAGCAAGTCCTGGGTGACTTAAAGAAGATGAGGATGCATATTGTGACAGGTCCCAATGCCCCACTCTGTACTCACCTCCCAGGACTGACTCGTGGTTCGGTACCGTATTTGGTATTCCCGCTCCCCATCCAAATAGTGAGAGGAAATATTCAGGCTCCATGTTAAGTTGTAAGTGTTTTCAGTCTTGGTAACCAGCTGAAGATTTCCCGGAGGTCTCAGCTTTACTGGAAAGAGAGAAGGAGCAGGGCAGATACCTCCACACTGTCTGTCCATAACAGGACTCCACCCCAAATGCCACCACAGTAGGGTTGGTGTCTCGGCTGTGCTCACAGACTCCAGCTAGCCATGGCCACGTGGGACAGTTAGTGAGTTCCCCCTCTCTGTTCCTCCTTCTTCCCTGCTGTCACTGATGGCCAAAGACCTGTTTTCTCTGGACTATGTTAAAGGCAGCTCCTCCCGTGAGCCTGTGAGAGTGGCCCCTGCAGCCAATGCAATCAATCCCACATGGCCATGCCTCCTATCTTCTAGGGGTGATCCACAAGGCAATTGTACGGACAGGAATGGAGCATGGTTGGGGAGACAGCTGCTTCCCAGCTGCTCTTTCAGAGAGCTACAGCCGCAGGGGAAGGAGTCACAGAGACTGTCTAGACTGATCCTTCCCAATTCCTGACTCCAGCCATGCCTTCTTATGCCTCACCTTGCAGCAGCTCTATTAGATGTCTCCTTGAGGCAGGTAAACCCACACATGCAGCAAAAAAATGACCCAAGCAGATGTTTTTCTGCTGGATTAGTGAGTTTAATCCTGTCAGCAAAGATTGATGGATGCCAAAGCTGGCTTAAAGGAGGGTGGAAACACATATCTGGTAAGAGGGGCAGAGGAAGAGCAGAAAGACTTTCCCTGCTTCTTGCAGCATGCATTTTTCAGGAGGTCAGCTGAGCTGTCATTGCCTGTTTGAAGCCAGAACTCCTAGTGCAAAGCACTCTCATTTAACAGTGTCCCAGATGCAGGACAGGAAATGGCTGGCATGATACTGCATCTTAGAGGTGCAAGTGTCAGGAGTCAGCGTGGTTCATGTGCACTAGTTGTAGCAGGGGAGAAGGAAAAGACACAAGTCTAAAATCAGCTATGGGTGTTGCATGGCGGTTGGGGTCCCCTATGGGATGGATGGGAAAGAGAAATTAGCTATCACTTCGTGGGGAAGCTTCAGAGGCTGCAAGACATATAAGTACTCACTATTTGCAAGTGGACTGAAATCTGCTATTTCCACAGGTATAGACCTATTCCCTCCAATCTGGCAATGGACAGACATGGTAAGACGGTCTGCAGTGGTGAAGCATTGAGTCTGCAAGGAAAATTTACCATTAGTGACACTGAAGCCTCATCAATAAGCATTCATATTTCTAAGAATTGCCTATGTATAAGAGGTTTAGGAATACTTGACAATAAATATGGATTATATTTGTGGCTGAAAGTCATAAGCTTTGGTGGTGAGTGAGGAACCAAAGATTTATACTTCATGTAGTTAGATTTTTTTTTGTTCATTGACAAGAAGGACACAAAATATTGTGATCTGCTAGTTTGCTAGGATCGCTGTATGTTCTGGCTAAGCAGGGAAGAAGTTACTTTCTGGAATATAATGAGAAAAAATATTTTTACTAAAACATTTTGTGTTCATTGGTAAGATTGAAAGACAGTATTAAATATTATTCTTGAAATGGCAATGATACTGAAGGGCCATGTACATCATACAGTATTGAATAACCAATAAGGAAATTAGCTTGATTAGAAAGAAAAGGTTTTGAAGGTGTTTACCAATTCCACTATTTGTCTTTGCACATGAGATGCAAATGTAAGAATGCTTGTTTGCCGTTTGAACTTGTGACTTTATCAATAAGGAACATTAGTTCATATTTGGGTGGGTTTTTTTCTGAAAACACAAAGGCTACAGTAATTATGGATATGACTGAAGGAAGTACATAATGAGTCTAAAAAAAGACTGATTTAAATAAAGAATAATAGATAGAGGATTTGCATCACCATTAGCTCCAGTGATGTGTTGTGGCTGCATCTTGCATTTGACACATCTAACCAGGCTTCACAGTAGTTAATGATCTGGAAAATGGTACTGACCTCTTCAAGGAAAATGAGGTCAAGAGGTGACCTCAGAGCTGGTGGTGATGTCCATCACTCATCAGTGGAGGGGATTAGGGCCAAATCCAGGTAACCGAGACATGGGACACTCCATGTGATCTGTCTGTCCTGCACCTCTTATTCATGTGTCAGGTCAGCATGGTCCAGCTCACAATGAAGCCAATCCTCCCAGCAGGGGAACCCACAAGGGCAATGCATTGTCAGCAACACACAACTTCAAGTACAACCCCAGAACTGGAGTCAAGGATTAGGTTTGGGCTTTTTATACTGCTCTTGGGTGTCACACTGTTTATACACCCAAAATTCACATACAAATCTCTTCCACCTTGTCATTAGCCAGGACATCCAAGATTAATTACTCACATTATTGTTTTTGCTGAAGGTCTTGATGCATCTTCTCAGTCCTGTCATGTGTTCTACCTTGAGTAATTCACAGTGCTCCTTGAATTTTTCATGTAAGGGAAATAACCTGGGTTTTAAGCAGGAGAACTCCAGTGAGCTGGGGAGGCTGTTTTGTATTTAGTCAAACTTCATGTAGCACTAAAGGCCTTTCAAAGCATCTTGCATCCTACCACATTTGCTGAACAGGTTAAAGCAAGGATGTAATCCCATTTTCCCTCCCCACTGCATCACTCAGACAAATTTTGTGTGCTGGCACATGGACAGTCAATGCATCCCAGTTATTTCAAGCCAAAGATAACAGTAGGTTTCCAGTTTCCAAGTCTTCACAAAACCCTCTTACTACCTTCTCTGCTTCCTGTTGATATCAGAAGGCATGCAGAGCCCAAACACACCTTCTGCCCAAAACTGCGCCAGCGTGGCCCTGGGAGACGGGTACCTGTTTCAGCCCCTCTAGGGTTTACAGGTCTCCTTCAAGCCACTGACAGTCCTGTAGGATCTCAGATACCAAGTGAGATGTATCTTCTGAACCAGGTCAGATCCCAGTCAGCCAGGACCGTACGTCAAACTTGGCAGCACTACACCGTGACCTCTATTCTGTTCTGACAAGTGTGGCTGGACAGCCTAAGCTGAGCTATAGCATAGGGGATGACGGGGGGGGAGAGCATCCATGGGGTTGCAGCTGAGGGGGTATCAGACTGAGCTGGCTGCTCCAGCTGTAAGGTCAGATCAAGCCTGCTGATGGCTGGGAGAAGTGGTGTCCTGGAGCCCTGGTCAAGCAATGGCACAGTCCCAAATCCAGCACAAATTCCATCCCCAGCCCTCGTGATTCAGTCCCATGGAGCAACAGAAATGTTTTGGCTCTCTCAGTCCATGAACCAGGCCCCAGAATATATTTGCCAATCTCACCACATTGGAGATGTCTCTATGACAGTCAGGGGCAACCCACCCACTGCCAGAATCACACTGAGCTTCTCCTTATAGCAGGCACCCAGGGAAGCCCTGGCGTAGGCTGGTAAGTCTCTTGGCTGGAGATATCATACTTGGAGACCACAGAGACTCAGCCAGCCCCCACTGCGGTACTAGTCACACATCTACCCCTCTGCTGGGAGATGTGTGGGAGAGGAAAAAATCATGAACCAAGACAGGTGAAAGGGTCGGGGGAGATAAGGGGAAAAATATTTTCCTTCATTTATTGTCACTCAGGGTGCAACATCCCAGCTCATCCTGGAAATGGGTAAATGGCCCCTGTATGACTTTAATTCTACGTCTCTCTGCCCCCATCTCTATATATTCTCCTTTCCATTGAAAATGAAGTCCAGAGGGTGGCTATCAAGGAAAAGGGGTTTTTTGAAAATGAAGCACGGAAACAGCTATGGAGCTGGAAGATGAGCTGTGCTAGACCATTTGCGATCATCAAATTGCAAACACTGTTTGAGCAGTGGCCAGCATCTCAGCCCAGGTGGGGTCAGAGACGGAGCTCAAGGCAAAGCCCCTCGGCTGTGTGACTCCACTACACCTGGCCTGGGGAGCAGGAGCCTACATTTATGTTGTCGTAAACTTTCCAGGACACTTTTCATTCAAAGCATTAGCTTTCCTCAGCTTCTCCAATCACCCACCTGTCACAAAAAGCTAACTTCGATAAAATCTCCAGCTGGCACGGTGCTTCAACCAGGTCCCTGCCTGGGTTCCAGTCGCAGAAGAGAGCCGCCCGCGAGTCATACCAACAAGTTAGGCTGGAGGTGCCTGCCAGCAGAGAAGGGATGGACAGCAGCGTGGCTGAATTAGCAATGATGGCATTAACCATCACCTTGGACAATTCTGCCCCATCCAAAACTACAGACTGACTCCTCTGCTGGATAACTGTCTGCAAGTAAGAAAGGCAGAGCCCCTCATTTTGTGTCCTTGGAGGTTGATGTGCTCACACGAGACCTTTAACTGCTGCAGCCTCCTCTGGCTGTACGTTACGAACACGAGCACTGCACAGCCACAGACCGTGGCACGCACACTCCTCCAGCTGACCCCCTCCCTGCCCGCCCCGCTGGCACGGGTGAAGGGGACCACTTCTTACCTTGTGCCGAGTCTGATGCCCGTGAGAGAGGCGTGAGGCTGAACAGCCAGAGGTGACACAGAAACAGCAAAGAAGGCTTCATCTGTACTGGTGACACACTGAAAGAGGGAAGACACCCCCCCAACATAGCAATGCAAATTAGGAAGATGTCATCTCACAGGAGGCATCCACTGTCCCAGGGCAGGGCTCAAAGCCAGTGCCAATCTTCCAGGCTCAAAAACTCCTACCCCTTTCCACTGTGGAGTCTGTGCTTTTCCCTCAGCACCTCATCATTTTCCTGCCTTGGGTGCTTTGCTCAACACTGAAACCATTCGCCGTGCAACACAGATATTGTGTATACAGCAGCATGTATTGTTCAGGCTGCTTGCTGACTCAGGTAGAGAATGCTGCTTTGGTTGTGCACGACTTGCTTTTTGAAGAGCTTCTTTTTTTGGTAAGCCCTAGGGCTGAAATAACTAGGTGCTTGCTGAGTAAGAGGGGTCTCTGGCTGCAACTGACAAAAGTTAGTTGCGGAGCTTACGTCTTAGGAGGTAGATTTTGAATGGTTTGTTTGGGACAGGGGAGTAAAGCAGGGAGAAGAAGGAGTTTACCAGGTTCTGGAAAGTCAAGGCTTTGGTAAAAGGCTTGGTAAAGCCTTGGCTTGTATTGAAGTTATACAGGGGCCATTTATCACAAAATATTACATAGTCACACACAAACCATGCACCATCCTTGCCAAGCAGACCTGGCACTGCCTTGGAAGGAGCCATACTTCTAGGTGTAGCAGAAAATTTGGGCTTAATTAACAGAAAATTGCAAATAATTAGGAAACTCTGCAGCACCCCTCATCCTCCCATGGCACCCAGGGAGATTCCTTGTCTTACAAAGCCTGTAAAGCCATGCTCCATGTTAGACAGACGGGGCTTACAGGCTTCTCATCCAAGCCTCCCCTGCTCCCCATCCACCTGGACACCCATACCTTGAGGTCTGCCTCTGCCCACAGGAGAAGGGACCACCTTCACCTCTCAGCAAGCTTGGAGCCCAGGCAGGGCTGAGCAAAGCAAGACAGTCCCGCTGGGCGCTGCTGGGACTGCCAGGGGAGCGGGAAGAGAGGGCTTATAAAGGGCTGGCATGAGGCATACTGTCAATTCCCGTTGTGATAAAAGATTAGGTTCAGAGGAAGAAAAACATGACGACAACGCATTAACAGACAAAGAGGAGAGAAAGAGAGAGCAAGAAAGCAGGCGGCGTGGTTGTGAGATGTGGGGTATGATTTGAGAGGACTGTGGAGAGACAGAGAGATAAATACTTGCTCAGCCCTCCCCAACGGCGAGATTCAGTTTGTCAGACCGAAACTCCTTCCAAGACGCTTTTCAGATCAGCCACCCCCATGCAGGAGGGAGCTGGCATCACCCCCGTTACCTTCTGGCTCCAGGCACCCAGCGGTCCAGATGAAGGGAGTCCCCAGGGACCAGGTCGTGGGGTTGGATGGAAGCAGGTGCTGGATGTCAAACTGTGAGGGGAATGGGGAGAGGGAAAAGGGAGAGGGATGGAGGGGGATATCCTAGCTCAGTCCATGTCCAGGTGTCAGCCAGCGCTGCTGGCACGCGAGGAGAGGTGCCTCTAGCCCAGCAGTTCTGCTGTGGAGCTGTTCCTCTCGTATGTGCTCGGTCTCTCTCTGTCTTCTCCCTCTCACCTTTGCACAGGAAGCTGCCGCTCACTTGCCTTGTCAGACTGATACGAGGCCCTGAAGTATCGAAAAGGCTAGCAAGGCCGAGAATAAAAAGCCCCAAACCACGTCCTACTTCCTGCTGGTAAGGCAATAGGTGCAGAAACAGGGGTGGAGGGATCAGGTGTTAGCTTGCAGTGCTGACATATACTGGGACCAGTTTGTAGCTATTGCTGGGAGGCAAGACAGAGAGAAGGACCTGTCCTCTTGCGACACTGGCAAGAGTCCCATAGCTTCCTCTTTCAGACACCCAATCAGATCACTCATGTCGCTCTCAGGGTCTGCACACATGCACAGATCACTTTGAAACTGGGGATAGGAGTCAACCTGCAGTAGAAATACCATGGACCACTTTGTTAAAAATAACTCAAGTCGTTGACCTAAGCAACACAAGAATGAAACCAGCCTCCCCACCAGTGCCCCAGTTTCAGAGGATCCATCCTGGGTCAGAGCGGGAGCGGAATGAGGGCAGTGCTGAGTGTGAGCAAGATTGAGGCACAACCCTCACACTTGCAGATGGTGTGACACCACAAGAACCATCCTGTGGCCTCCCTACCCAGCCGAGCACCCCACTCACTCCACAGAAGGAAGAATCACCCCCTCCGACCTGAGCCTCGCAGCTAGTCCAGACAGGCAACACCACCCCGCAGTAGCTGCAGTGCCTGTTTGACATGGCTTGTCCGTTCAACGGGCCAGAAAGGGATGCCAAAAACACGTCCACCTTCTTCCAAAGCTTCATGTGCCCTCACCTTCGCAGACAGATCACCCCTCACAGGCCCTGCAGCACATGTTTAGTTTTAGAAGATCCTTTCACCACAGGCAGACGTTTTCCTTGGCACACATTGCCCTCACCTCGCAAGCCAAGAGAGACGCACAAACGCAAATCCACAGCCCAATGGTTGCCCGGTTCACGGATAGGCATGCACATGCATACCTGTCCCCACACACCTCTCTTTTTCTCTTACACAAATACAATTCTCTGAAGTGCAGCACATCACGTTTCCTGTCTGGCCTGGGCTGCATAAAGACGGCCACTGGTGTGGGGCCAGATGATGAGAATCTCCTTTGGTACACACAGTGGTCACCTCGCTCTGCGCTCCTCACCTTTCTCTCCTACAGCAGCTCAAGGCCCAAGCCCAGGTCCAGCATGCAGGTTTTGCTGACCAAAACTTGCCAAAGGCTAATCTCAAGTCTCCAGGCAGTTCCTTTTTGAGGACCGTATAAACCTGGAGGATGGGGCCTCCTTTAACAACAAAGGGATCTTGGTTTCAGGTAGTGGAAAAGGGTGTGGGAGGAGGATGACTTCTTAGTCACAGGCAGCCCAGCCCAGAGGCTGGATGTCAGAAGATATTAGACCTCAAAAAGAA
>NW_010551709.1:40084-49231 GCF_000687285.1 Phaethon lepturus
AGAGTGTTGGAGCAAAACAGTGATTTGAAGGCATGGGCAGAGCCATCTTGAAGGAGGTTGCAATAGTGGATCCTCTTGGTCACTTCTGGAAGAGCACTGCAGTTCAGACTCCACTCAAGCATCAAGCACTCAGGCAGCTGTCTGGAGTGCAACACCTCTTTTCTCCACCATACACAACATGGACCAGCAGTTTGAGAGGTGTCGTTTGGATGCTCTTGCTAGTCCCCGTCTTGCTAACTCCCGTTAGGGCCACACTGTGAGGGCAACTGGGGAACCTGACCAGCCACCCTCTGTTGAGGAGGAGCAGGGGAGAGGCTGGGCTGTGTGCTCTCCTGCTTTGGCAGTCACTGGCTGTGGTAGTTGCACCTTGGAGGCTCCCACCAGGGTGGAGCTGTAATGGCACAGCCCGCCATTCCCAGGAACTCTTAAAATGAATGCGGCTTACTCTGCTGCCGTTTGTCAGACCGAAACTCCTTCCAAGACGCTTTTCAGATCAGCCACCCCCATGCAGGAGAGAGCTGGCATCACCCCCTTCTGCACTCTACTGCAGAAGTCCTCAGCTGAAGCAACTGAGTGCTCTGTGAGCAACTCCTTGGTATCACCAGCTTTGCAGCTGCAATGCAGTATTCATATTAACCATCATTTTTCCCGTTTGTCCTTCAGACTGAGGAATCTGTGCCTTCCTTCAGACCAGAGATCACTTTGGGAAGGTAAGAGCACAAAGCACCCGTTTTTTATTGTTCAGATTTTCAAGGACAAAAAAAACCCCACCGATTCTTCTTTTTTTCCCCCTTTTTCCTTTTTTTTTTTAATGTGTAAGAGTCAGATGATGTTGGCTGTGCACTGTGATACCTGAAATAGTGGAAGAGGAAAACTTAACATGTAGTTAGTCCCTAGAGAACATGATCAACTGCTACAGCTGAAAACAAGCATTTATCTGGTCAGCCAATTTACTGGAGACATTTTTCTAGATCTGGGTTTTTATTATAGATTCTCAAGCAGATTTTTTGATATCTGGTAAGGACAGATGTCACATTGAAGATTTTCCCAATGACGATCCTAAAAGCAGCCAGCTCTCCTCTATCCAGCTACCTTTGCTTAACGGTAGTAAGGGATATACCTCTTTGTCAAGTGTGACTGGAATTGATTGACTTTTCCAAAATTGTGGAGGGAGGGGGAATGGTCTGATGGATCAGCTAACAGACAGCCAAACACCGATGTGTGGGGACAGAGACTGCCTCAGCATGTTTAATTTCCACTGGAAGCACACTTTAAAATGTACTAAAACAACAACTGCGTGGCATAAGAAAGGGCTTCCTACACAGACGTGATACCGTGATTGTACCCAGACCTCATCTGATACAGATAAATACACCTGCTGTCAGCACAGCTTTCAGACTTGATTGCCCAGGATGTCATGCTATTGAGACTTTGGCACTTTTTATCTCCTTTATACTGATGTTGTTAGGAATGGTGCCATTTGTAATGTGAGAAGCCAAACAAAACCACATTGTCAGCGATACATGTGAAGCGTTCTTGCGATTACCTTCCTGTCCCCATAATGGTGACTGACAGGCGAACTCGCTAGTCAGCGTTGTTGTTCAGTGTTAAAGCAGCAGGTAATAGTGTGGTGTTGGAGGTTTAGTTAAAGGCATTGTTTGGGCCAGATTGGTGTTTCAAAGGCAATGCAAGTCTTTTAAATCCTCAAGACTAGGGCAGGTGCTTAAGCACAGGTTCATCTTTTTTCCCCCACTCTGCCTTCATTAGAGAAGAGCAGTGCTCCTGAAACTTCTCACTTTCAATTGCACGTCCACTGAGAGTCTCTGCAGAATGGCAGAGGTGAACAGGAGAACAGAGAGAGTGAAGAAGTATGAAGGGCAAAAGTATTGCATGGTGTTGAATCATTCCACGATTCACGAACTCATTACCTGCTGTTAGGCTAGGCACATCCCTTCCCTTTGCTGACTTTCAGCTGGGACTGGAGTCCCAGGATAACTGGGATGCCTTGCCCGTGGTTTACAAACCACCCAGCTCACCAAAGGCAAGCTCGGTGGAGGGCTGCGTAGATCCATCTTGGTGTCCTGTCCCCATGGCGCTCTGGAGCGGAGCAATGGGAAGGGTGCAGAGCCAGCAGGAGGTGGGGGGATGAGGGCAGCAATGCCCTGATGGCCACCAAAGTTTGCTTCCTGACAGGATACACTGTGAAGATCTCTAGACACTCTGTAGGTTATTTTTGGTACTTTCCAAATAATGTTGTTTTAACTATAACCTTTACATTGAATTTCCTGCCATTTGTATACGTGCACTTCTCAAAACTGTGACATTGTTCAACATCTGCCGTTATTTTCCCCATAAATCATGGTTCTACTCTGAAAAAAGTCTGTAAAAATGGCACTGCGGGGAACCGCTGTTTAGTGTATCAGTGAGCTCTTTACTGACTTTGTTCACATTACCAGTCTAAAAGAGGCTTTGCTTTGTATCAAAATGGCAACCTGGGGCTGAGGTTAAAGAGTTTTTTCTTCCTCCTGCTGCATCATCCCTAGGGATATTGCTGCTATAGGCTAAACACTGCCCTCAGGTTAATCTCCATCACTGTGTTTATGTGGAGAGGCATTTAAGCAATGGAGTTTAAGTTCTGGGACCAGGTATCACAATGGATTAACCATGCTGGGCAGCAAGTGTTAAGCCCACCTACCAAGCAGATTATATTCCTTCATTTCTTCCCTTCCAACTTCTGTCCCACAGACAGTGTCCTAGCAGATCTGCCTGATAAACGCAGAAGACATCAAATACACACATGAATACACAAAATGTTCAAAAGTAGGGATTCCCTAGCCCTGCAGGCTATGGAAGAACACGGATAAAATTGTTAGGAAGCTGAGGCATTTGCATGCACTCTCACCCACGGCAAGTCTGGGGCCACAGGTGGGAGGGGATGGAGGAGATGTTCGCTTTCGCTCCCTGATGGTGATGCTCACAGACCCAGCAAAGTGGGGAAACAAGGGTGGGAGGGGAAGCATGCTACTTTCGAGTAGTTTCACTCTTAGCCTGCCTGGCTGTGAACACACAGCTATGAACTCATGAGCATGAGCACGGGACAGTCACGAGATGCCTCCACTCAGGACCTGAGCCCTGGCTCCTCATTATGTTTGGGTTGAAATAGACAATGTCAGGACTTTGGTTTGAAGGGCTGGAGCCCACGCAGCAGACTCAAGGCTTAAGAGAACTCCTAGGTGTAGATGCCTGCTTCTCTGATGGGTCCTTGTGGTGCCACAAGGGCTGCTCAGACTCAGAGTCCCTCCCTAGAGGCACTCATGGAAGACCTGGGCTGTCACCCTGAGCCTGGCACTCTGTGTCCCTCAGCACCCTTGGGCTCAGCAACATGAAGGAAGGCCAGTACCTATGCCCTTGTCTGAACCTGTGGACATAGTGTGTGAGGCACAGCAGGAGTCTGAGCTACAGCAATGTGGCAAGTGATCTCTGTCAGCTGAATCGTGGTGTCTCGGTATGCAGATGGTCTCAGCCTGGCACACCTGCGTTGGAAAACTCACCAGCATGAACTGGAAGGAGGGTGGTGTACCCATGGGACTATCACCATATTTGTACAGCTCTCACATCCTCTCTGCATCTCAATTTCCACAGCAGAGAAAGGGGTGTAAAGGACATCTTCCCATCTTCTTCAAGAACTGAGATTTGCAGACCAGACACCAGGCCTGCATCGCGCACAGGTGTCCACTGCCCAGGTCTGTAGGGACATTATTGACTTCTAGTATTAAAACATACCTATGCAAGTCCCTGAGGTCTCCCCTGGCATTGAATGCTGAAGATGCATGGCCAGAATGCCTCCTGAACATGCTCACAGACCTGTATTGAAGAGGGAGTGCCTGTGCAATTTATTCGATCTACAGGACTGCATTCAGCACCAGCCTTACACCAAATCTGAGCCTGAGCAAGATAATGAGCTGAACGCTGGCCCATTTGCTATTCAGCACCAGCGACTGCTCTCATCCTTGAGGGAAATTATTACCTTGTTACCTGGGCGGTCTTGGAAAGATAAAGCCCTGCTCTGTTTCGCAGCCTGCCAATGTGTTACATCTCTCTCTATTTAAAGTTAGAGGGGCTTGTGTGCAAATGCTTGACAAGCCTAATATGAAGCAATGATGGCTTCCAGAGCTAATAAATTGAGAAGAATTCAGAGATTTATTGTATGTTCAAAATTGCTTGAAGGCAAGACATGATACTGAAAGGAGATTCTTGAGAATAAACCCTCAGGTACTTTGATTAGCGAGGCTTGCTCCCAATTTAATCACATTTCCCTTCCTTCTCTAGAAGAAAAAATCATTACAACAACCACCCCTATTCTGCTCAGAGCTCTCCTTGCTCCTTTTCCATTTTCTTCATCTCTGTGCCTGAGCAGTTTCTAGAAAGGTAATTAGATTGTTGATTTTCTTTTAAAATATGCTTGATGATGTCATGCTTATCCAAAGGCCAACCCCTTGCTCCCCCTTAAGCCCTTCTGGGGGTTACTGATTTGTGACTATGGCAATTATTACCTTTCATGTCATTAAAAAGCCTGAACAGAAATTACTTTTTTGGAGGCAGCTGCCTGCCTCCCCTCAGCTCGGTGCTCAGGAATTGTGCTCCTGTCTCTCCTCTGGGCTCAGTCAGGAGAGCCATTTTTTCCCCTGCTCTGTAGTTTCCCAGATTCAGCCCCCCCGCCATGTGCCCCTCATTGTCGCTGCTCATGAACACTTTACTCTTTCTTCCCCACCTTAGGAGAGGGAAGATATATGATAACAAAGGCAATGGCCACAACCAGTGTGCCTGGATGGAAGGAATGAAAGGGAAGAGTGAAGTCCAGGTACACAACCTGACCCAAGGACTTGAGGACACTTCACTCCTCCCAGTGATGTACCGCCTTATGAAATAGGTCAGCCCAAAGGGCTCCTCATCCCTCTTGAGTGTCCTCCTCTGTCAGGGTTTCAGCTGTGGGCTTGCTCCTCTGAGCCGTTTCCTCTTAGTGAGCCCTCCTCTGAGGTGAGCTGCCTGTAGCAGAGGGCCTCTGCAGCTTGATGAGGCTTTTGGGTATGGCTGCACACAAATGGAGAGCCTGTTTTTCAGCTATGGGGGCTGGAGTAAGAAAGAAGTCTGCTTGTTACTGGAGACTACTAACCAGATCCTGGTGAACACTCCAAGACTACCACTTGGAGAAAAAAGCAGTAGTGTGTAAATTACTGTTTTCCCTACTGTGGTCTCTGAGGAGCCTGAAGGTGCTCCCTGAGAGATGCAACACAGAGCCCTTTACATGTGATAGGTTTCAGGTTCGTTGCTGTAACACAATACCCAAGCCACATCTCGCATCTGCCCCATTGACTGTGCCTGTATTTGGGAAACGGGATGTGGAAGTCTCAGGGGAAATGGGACCTGGTTGCTTGAGAGAAAAACAAGACCAGGATGTCACTTTCCTCCCCTTCTGTTGCTGAGAGCAGCATGCACGGCCAGGAGGAGAATGCGCTTTGAATATCACCATTCCCTGTTTACAGAATCACAGAATCATTAAGGTTGGAAAGGACCTTTGAGATCATCAAGTCCAATTGTTAACCGAACACCACCAAGCCCCCTAAACCATGTCCTGAAGCACCACATCCACACGTTTTTTGAACACCTCCAGTGGTGGTGACTGCACCACCTCCCTGGGCAGCCTGTTCCAATGTTTGACCACTCTTTCAGTAAAGAAATTTTTCCCTAATATCCAATCTATACCTCCCCTGGCGTAACTTGAGGCCTTTTCCTCTCATCCTATCGCTATTTCCTTGGGAGAAGGGACCAACACCCACCTTGCCACAACCCCCTTTCAGGTAGATGTATAGAGCGATAAGGTCTCCCCTCAGTCTCCCCTTCTCCGGACTGAACAACCCCAGTTCCCTCAGCCGCTCCTCATAAGACTTGTGCTCCAGACCCCTCACCAGCTTTGTTGCCCTTCTCTGGACACGTGATGCTACTACTACTGTTGCTCTGGTACCTCCCGCGTGAGAAGCCGGGAAGGGCACGGATTGTTGAAGCAGTTCATAATTTCATCCCCCCTCTCCCGGCAGCTCAGAAGAGCAATTGCAGCCCTCGCAGCCAGCACGGGGCTAAGAGGCTGCTTTAGGCAGGGTGTCGTGCCCCACACGGTTGGGAGCAGACCGTGGAGAAGGTCTGGGGGGCCATGCCCTCTGCCTGCACCTGTGCACACATTCACGTACATAGACACACACAGGCACGCACACGCAGCTGTAGCCGAGTGGGGAAACACGGAGGGGATCAAGCACTTGGCTCCACTCAAATGCTTACCCTGGAAAGCGGCCAAGGACAACACGTGTCCGCGGGCACCAGGGTCTCTTCCCTAAGCTACGGTCTCCCCAGGTGAGACCTTAATTCTAAGGGGAAACTTGCACTGTTGCTTTTACGTTTCAAGGACAAAGGTGTCAGTACATTTCCGCAGTGCTGACCTTCCCTGCACCCCAAAAGAAAGGGTCCCCCCTTTCTCCCTCCTCTCCCTACCCCACCTTTTCAGGCAGCAGGTTCCCTCATCAGAGCTGCTCAGTGCCTGGAGGGAAGGTGGCTGCTGAAAAGGACTGCTTGGTTGGTTTTTTTCCCCTTCACTCTTGGAATTGGTGCTGGCAGCCTGGTGTAGCATCTCTCCATCCTTCCCCCCTCCCCTGCCTCAGCCCCCATGAGGGGGGAGGAATAGCTTTGGCGGTGGAAGGAGTTGTGGTCCCCAGATGTGTGAATTGTTGCCGAGTAGAAATAGCACACCACGGACAAACAGCAGAGCAGCTCAGCTGAGAGCCATCGCTTTGGGCTTGCGTCACTGACCTTTTCCTCTCGCCCTCCTCAGTCCTCACCTGACCCTCCCACTGCTTCCCCTGCACTTTGCACTCAGAGAACTATCATCTGCTTCGCAGTGGTGAGGAGCGCTGGCACAGGAGCTTAAAGCGGGGGGGCAGTGGAAAAAAAAAAGCCCTGCAGGAAACAGAAGGCGATGCATTGATCCTCTCTCCATTTCCCCAGAGCTCAGGTTGCCAACCCTGCAGGACAAGAGAGTCACAGGCTGAGCCAACACACCACCGTCCCTGCCTGGTCTAGCATGAAGGCATAGCTGTTCTGCCTCCGCAGCTGGTGAGGTTGGGGATGAAGGAGGAGAAGCAAGCCTGTCTCCTAGGGTCAGGGGAGTGCTTCAGACTCTGGCGTATCACGAACAAGTGGAATGTCAAAAAAACATTTCAAAGACTTGTGGGACCAAGCCTGAAACGTGGTACAATTATAAAAGCCTTGCATAAGTCTTCTAAAGAGTCAAACTATGCTGCCAGCATCCCACATGGAGGGAAGTGGGAGTTGGGACAAAGCAAGGTCTTGGGAGGTGTTTTGGACTGTGTGTGAAATGGTAATTCTGTGGGCTCTTGGCCCAAAAGACCTGCTGAATTGCTGCCCATGGCTGCAGGGGGCAGGGACTGGTTCCCTGGGAAGTCCCTTCTAGTGATCTGCCCCATTCCACTACTTCAGGGGAAGAACTGAGGGCACATGGGGAAATAAAAAGTGTCTGTGGGGTCAAATGGGAGAATGCCATGAGCCCAGAAAAGTATGTGTGGAGTAAGCAGAATACAGTGAGCCTCCAGCACCCCATGGGAGATGCTTTGCCCCAGTCTTGCACTAGGACATTGTTACGTCAAACACCAGGAGGGTGGTCAGGACTTCAGGGCAGGGGACCAGAACAGTGAAAATGATGCCTGCAGGATGGGTGTCAGCTAGACAGAAGACCAGTTGTCCTCTTTCCTTTCGCTGAGCATTTTCTTTCCCTGGCTACTTTGAAGTATTGCAACTGTCCTCAGTAGCAACCAGTGAGGCTTGGACACATCTCCCACCTCAGAGGTGCACTGCAGTTTGTGTTTTATGGGCTCCCTGGCAGTCGAGGAACCTCAGCAGCTTTGAGGTTGATGCAGGTCAGCCTCGCTTCTCAAAGGCACGGATGCAAGTAGGTTAAAATTAATCAAGAAACAACCAAGCCCGCCACCTCCCACTCACCCAGGGCTGGATTCCCACCCTTCCCAGGCAGATGGGGAATCCTCTACTTCTTAGCTTCTCCAACCCAAGAGCTCTCCATCCTGCTCCCTTCCATTTCAGTTGTTGCAAATAGAGACTGGGAAACGTGTGAGATTTTGCAATAATTCCCTGGTCATTTGTGAATTAAGCGACACAAACTCAAGAGGTGGGACTGGTCTGTGGGTTGAGAAACTGTCAGAAGCCTTTGATTGACACCTTCTGTCCTGGCACTCAGCGTGGCAGAACTGTGGGGAGAGAGATCACAGAGGGCTTGTGGGAGAAGGGGGAGAGGCACGTCATGAGCTGAGGGAGCTGTGCTTGTACCGAAGAGGCCTGGAGCCTCAGCCCCCCTCTACCCACCCCCCGATAGCATCTTCAGAGCGAGCCAGGCTTGCAAAGGGCAACAGTTTCCGTTGGCAGGAAGGTGAGAGATGTCCATATTGGGCTGGTACCTGCGTGTGTACACACGTGTGGGTGTCACAGCAGAATGAGGCGCCGAGCTGGCCTCTGAAGCCTGGCGTGGCTCAGCAAATGCCCATTTTCCCACTGCGGTCAGAAGAGGGCCATGCCACGCCAGGCGGTGGAATGATGGCCTTCAGCAATGCGGCTGTGCCCCATCATCCACGCAGGCAAGGGCAGGGTCCACATCCAGCCTTTGGGGCCCAGTGGCAGCTCCCAACCAGTAGTGGGAAAGGGAAGGTGAGAAAAAGGAGATCTGGGGCAGGTTCAACCCATTGCTGGCATCCGGCTGCGATGTGTGGGATGGAGGGAGGCGGGGGTGGAGGGTGATGCAGCGCTGGGCGATGCTGGCTGGGGCGTTGCATCACCCCCTCTCCCTCCCTGGACTCTGGAAGATAAACAAGACTGAGGCATGAGTGAAGCACATTGTCTGGGTCATTTGGGAGGGGAGGAGGGACAGCAGGCTGGAGCAGAGGGGAAACCTGCTATGGTACGGCGCGGCAGCCCCCTGAGTGGTGTACACATCCCTGTCGTGGGGCAGACCCTGCTCCGTGGCCGGCAGCTGGGGTGTGGCTCCCGCGGGCGCCCGGGGGCGGCTTCCTCTGT
>NW_010551709.1:49262-58686 GCF_000687285.1 Phaethon lepturus
CCCACCTGTGACAAAGGGCTGCGGGAGATGCAGAGCCAGGTCCTGCTATGCTCTGTCCCTGCTCTCCCCGGTGCTTTGGGTGCCGGCACATTCACCTGTGCCCACCTGAGTGCCCCCAGTAGGGTCAAAGGTCTCCTTTTATATTCCTTTTCTTCCCCTGCTTCTCACAGGGAAAGATTTAGTTCTTCTAACTAAACTCAAAACATTCTTCTCCCTTCCTTCCCACAGCTATCACAGGGCAAGGAACTATTTCAGGGCCTTCAGCTTCTCCTGAGCTGGCCCCGACATGTGCTTTCTTCCCCAGAGACAGCACCATGCCCTGCCCTTTACCTCCTCTCTCCCACTCCCCCCACCTTTCATACCTGCAAGACCACAAACCCACAGGAAGCCAGTTTAAAGGGCCAACCCTTTGGCAGACACCTTGAACAAGCTTGAGATGTGGCCACAGAACCCTTTGCAGCAGAGCTTGGACCCGTCTTTCAGGGGCAAAGAGAGGCACGTCCCCAGGGGTAGTGCTGTAGCTGCCCACCCCAGGGCACGCTTCTTGCTGTGCCCAGGAGAGACATACTGGCTGTCACCAACCCCAGGCTCACATACCACAGGGCAGCCCCATTGCATGGAAAAGGACCCAGCCCCAGAGTGAATGAAGTGAATGGAGGTCTACTGGCCTTCAGGGCATGGATGTACGCACTGGCAGGGCAGCAGGGCTCATCTGACCCTGTTTAGCCTTCGTTCCTTCAACAGCATTGCAGGGTTCACTTTGCCTGAGCTGAGCCTCACCTACAGCAACTCCCCAGCTGAGCATCCATGGTATGATGGGTGGCACCAGCTGCAGACCCTGCCTGTCTACCATGCATCTTAGCCCCAAGGGATTTGGCTGAAGAGACTCCTTAGGTGGCACTTTCCTCTCCAAGTGGGCAGGCTGAAGAACTAAATCACAGAAAACTTTTCTAGAAGGTTTGGCTACCTATTTCCGCTCCTCCCCCCTCTCTCGCTCCTCACCTTTTCTAAGTGTGACAAAGTCACCTCCAATCTACCAGCATCTCATCTCAATGGGTCAGGAACATGCACAAGCGCAACCCTTGCACTTCCTGAGGACACGTTTCTATCTTCTTCCTCAGAAGCAGTAAATAAAAAACGCGAAGAAGGTTGTGCTCTGGCCTGGCAGAGGATCGTGTTTACTCGGATACATACATAGCTCTAGCCCTGGGCCTGACACAGGACCAAAGGGGCCTGTAAGGATGCCTGTGATTATGTTTTCCACCCCTTGCCAAACAAAGCGTCTGGTACACGTCAAACCACAGGAGAAGCTATGTGAAGATGAAATAAACTCAGAAGGTCCTCTATGGGCATCTCCTCTTATTTTCATGTCCATTCCTGCACTTCAGCCCTCAGTTCAAATGCCAAAGATGCTAAACAAAGCCCCACTTACCTCTTCAACTTGCACTGAGACTTCCAAAAGGTATCTCCCTGTCCTTAGGACTCTACTCCTCCTAGATCTTCCACTCAAGCCTCCAAGTCTCCACTCCCCCGCCATGTCTCCCCATTTTCCCCACCTTTATGGGCAATCGCCACTTGTCTTTCCACCTTGACCTGAACCTCAAGCCCTTCACATCACACACAGGTCTTCTGAAAATGTGTTACCAGCTTAACGCTGGAGCTGCCACTCACCCCCTTGTTAGCAAGCACAAGTTTAATGCCCCTTTTACACTTGTACTTCCTGGCTTTCACCTTTTGGCAGAGAAAAGAGAAATACCACAGGGAAAAAAGAAAACACACATGCTTATTAAGTACTTGAGAGAAGGATGAGCTAAAAATTTCACAAGATAGAGAGTCTGATCTCCCTTGGGAGAACTCCAGCATTAGCCCAGCCTCCCTCAATATAATTAATTAAGTACTTGAAGCCTAATCCTACAACCCATGGTATTGTCCTGTTTTTTTGGTAATTACCAAAGAATCCTTCCTTGAATTTACTTGAAGCTTTCCCAGCAAAGAGGGGAAGGTTGTCATACTTAGAATTGTTCAAGCAGTAAATATCTCTAAGGTAATGGTTCTCCACAAAGGAAATGGAGAGAAGATTGCCAAGGATTGCCCATGGAAGTCTCTGAGCTGAGTTAGATTTTGTACCTGTCTCTTTCAGGTCAATGTCTTTTCCATCACACTGTTCAGCAATAACCAGAGCTAGAAGGAATATGTTGGGAGGAAAAAGCATATCTAAGTGCAAAACAACCAGGGAAAAAAGTTTAATACCATTGAAAAAAATATATATACAAAAGTTCTTGGAGTTTGTTTGGGTTTGTAACATAAAGCACCATTAATTCCACAGTACATAACAACTCAGCCTACTACACCTTGCAGAAAGCACCCAATACTCCTGAAATCTGATTTAGCACCAAGGAATTGCCATCTTGTTTAGCACCAAGAAGCCTGTCAAACACGCCCTTTGGTCCCCCTGCCCTCCTCTCTCATGTGCATCAGGCACCATCCAGCTGCTCATGGGTAGCACATGAGACCTATCACTGGTATTCAAACACCAAATAGGAAAGGAGGAAGAAGGAAGTTTGTTTCTGGAGATATTCGGTGTTAGAGAGTCTTGCTTCTCTTCAGGGAGACACAGGGGCACTACACACTGTAAATAGACAATATCTGGTTTTGCAGCCTGTTGAGGAAGAAAGAAAGGGATTCGGTCCTGAGCATCACCTCCCGCATGCCTCTTCCTCTCTAATGCCTGAAATCCTGTCTCTGAGCAATTCCGCATGCTTGACCTGCTAAGGGAGGGGAAGAAACTCACAGTCTCCTTTAGTTCCCATGATCCCATCATCACATGTTTCCCTGGGAAAAAAACAGCTTTGCCTCAGTGAAACCTTGTTTTTATACCCATTACCTCGGTGACAGTGGTGGGGGAGGATCCAGGGCAGAAAGTGCCTGAAACTCATTCCAGTCTGTACAGCTTCTTTAGCAAAGCAGGAAGGGTAAGAAAACAGGGAAAGAAAAAAGGAAAGAGAGAAAATGTCCTGCAATTCTCTCAAGTTCATTTTTAATACTTAGCCTGGGTCCCTGTGCCTTTGCCATCCCAGGACAAGTGGGGATTTGACATCCCAGGGTCCGACTACGGGACCTAGTCCTCTGTAATGATGCGTAACTCCTATGGGAGAGCTCTGGTAGTCCCAGGTGCTACAGGCATCTGCTACAGCCAGACCATGGCTAATGAGACTGCAGGAGCTAGGTAAGTCAGAAGACTTCACTACCAGTGACGGGCAGAGGAGAAATACAGGTTCTCCTGCTTGTCCTGTCCTGAGACTCACAAAAGGGACAACTGTTGGCACTGCTGTTCATGGGAGCATCACAACATGTGGAAGTAGGTTTCCCAAAGTGCTGAGTCAGCCTCACCCGCTCCCCCCAGGCCTGTAGCAATCCCAGAGGGATGTGATTGAGAGCAGTGTGAGACCAGTACCAATGGTACTAGAAAATCCTACCTCTGACATTCCTTTCCCACTGTGACATCTCCAACCTGACAAGAAGAGTGAGGGTTTGATTTAGCCACATGCTTTTCTCAGTTGCTCTGATGAGATTGCCTGAAAGGGCACAGAGCATGTGGCAGGGAAGCTTTTAACCCTGGGGCAAGATGCTGTAGTCTCATCTCTATCTCTTTTCCATCGCAGAGGCAAAGAGGTGCCAACCTGCCCAGGTTTGGAACTGATTTAACTGCAATTGCCCTTACAGCCTCCAGTTCAGGTCCTGAAACAGCGGTCTCTCAATACCAATGTGAGAGAACCACCTTCAGGAGGACAAAGTAATGGCATGCAAGAGCCAGGGCCTGACTCTCCCCTCACATCAGCAAGTCTTAGTAATGACTGCTGACAGCAATGGAAAGGCATGGGTGCACCTCTGCCAAAGAAGAAAGCAGATTCGGGTTCACTGTCTGGACTAGCTTCTCACAGCTGGGGAACCAAGACCAAGTAGCACCCCAGGGGAGGTTTGGGTGGGAGGTTTGGTAGGCTTGTCCCTCCCTCTCATTCCGTACTTATGATCCCTAGTGGGTATAGAGTGGTGGGCCCTAGTGATTCAATGGCAGATGCCTCTGAAGGGTCTGGCTGAGTGTCTGGCCCTTCATCTCTTCAAAGAGCTAGAGCTGGCACAGAGGAGGACAATCCCACCAGGCCTAGATTTGACAGCCAGCCTGGACTCTGTGACACAGAAGAGTGTCTAAGGAAAGCCAGTTACATACTTCAGAAGTCCAACAGCCTCCTTTTTGGAAAGACAGTGCCATCTCCCACTGGTTCTACAGCTTCCTTGTGCTATAGGAGGTCATTAGACCCCAGTCTGCTCTCCAGACCACAGGTATGAGAGTTGACACCTCTGAAGGCTATGTTGCAGGCTGCAAAACTGGCCTCTCTAGTTGGGACAGAGAGGAGCCTGGATGCACCTGGGCAGTGGGGACTTTCTAGCCCTTTCTATGGGAGTCCTTTGTGTGTGAAGCCCCAAGGAGGGTCACATCCCCAGAGGAGCACAATTTTAGCCTTCCTCCTGCTCTAGGACCCTAAATGCCAGACACAGTTCACTGACGGATTTAGAAGAAGTCAATAACCTAAGTTGGGGTCATGAGGTGAGGGGGTGAGAGATGGCAGTGTCACGCTGTAAGTGGACAGATACAGGCCTGGTTACAAGAGAGGGTGAGGTGGGAGCCAATGTGGCAAGTTTCACACTCAGTGCCTGAGACTTGACAGGCCCATTTCCAAGTGATTTGCAGTGGTTGCGGGCAGTAAAGAGAGAGAGAGAGGAAGAAGAAAAAGGCCAAAGCGGCCCCAAGGAGGAGGAGAGGCAGTTAGTCAAGGCTGGGCTTGACCAGGTACCCATTGAAGGTGATGTACACATCAACATCATCACTGTAAATGGCATTCTCCCGTTCCCGCTTGTAAAGCCTCACCCAGATCTCATCATTTTCCTGAAGCTCCAGCATGAGGCTCTGACTCTGCATGATGCTGCGGTCGCTGGGTTGGGCATACAAGATGACTGCCTCTTCTTCATTGTGCATTATGTGCATGTAGGTCTCCTTGAAGTTCCAGGTGTGGACGTTGAGGCTGAAATAGTAAAGTCCAGCTACATAGCAGTAGAATTTGCCGTTGAACATGTCAAAGTGGCTGTAGAGGTTGACAAAGACGGTGTCAAAGATCAAGACCTGGAAGCCTTCGCTGCTGTGCAATGCTTTCTTGCGACCAACAGAGAATGCAGCGTACTGATGCTTGCAGGGGTCTCCTGCGGTGCCCATCTGTCCTTTACTGCCTTTCTGGCCCTGGGCACCCCGCTCACCTCGTGGTCCTTCTTTGCCCCATTTTCCTGGTATCCCAGGCTCTCCCCGGTCTCCTTTCTCTCCTACAAGAAGAAGCAGAGGACACAACTCCTGTGTGATACCAGAGAGAGAGGTGGAAGTGGTGGTCAATGGCCAATGAGGAGGCAGAGAATTGCTCGAGAACGGGGCAATGACAGAAGAAGGAATGTTCCTGAGGGTCACAATATCATTGTGCTTCATGGTAAGGGAGCTAGCAGAGATCTGGGTGTGACTGGGGTCTCTTCTCTTATGAACCTCCAGCTCACCCCCTGATGGGGCCTTGCTGGAGGCACTAGGACCTGTACTTAGGAGACTTCAGCCTGAGGTGGAGCCCAGCAATGCAAAGTACCACACTCCTTTACCTCCATCAACAGTCCCTGCCCTCCTGCACACCTCTCCCATCACCAGTTATCCACGTAGTGTGAACACTGTTCTTGATGTAGGCTGGAGAAGGGGAAGAAGTGCTAATGCCTGTGGGAGAATATGGCTAGAGAGGGACAACGAGGCATGGTCCAAAGGAAAAGATCCAAAAAGCTGGACTTGGCGGATAGTACGGTGCAAGTTAGAGAGCTGGTACTTTGACAATACTGGCATCTTTGGGCATCCTGTACAATTAACATTGCAGTTCTACCCTGGGGTTTGTGCACTGCCTGTCACACACTTGGGCATGCATCAATACAGGCAGAGAGCAGCATCAGAACATACTTTCTGTACAGAGAGAAGACGGGAGTCAGAGCAGACTCCACCACATGTGGCACCATCCCAAATTTGTGCCTTGTTCCTTTCCTCCTGTCCATCCCCTATGTGTTTTTGCAAACTTGCTGCTGCAGAGATCCCCCTGCAACTGCCTGCAACTCCCTGCCTCTCTCTCCCCTGGACACACTTCGGAGCTTTGATGGATTCCAGCTACTTCCAGGCTGGGCAGGGAAGGGGCCACATCTGCCCAGATAGTCCAGAGGATCCACAGAGCAACAATAAGCGAGTGGAGCAGGATCCAGCTGGGAACAGGCTTTAGCCCGCAGCAAAGGCTAAAAGGGGAACCCTGAAGGGAGGAGCTGACCTAAAATAGGGAGCCTTTTCCCGCTAGCCAAGCCAGCCACAGCAGGGTGGAACGAGCTGGGGGTCACTGCCAGTTGGCCTGGAGCTGCTTGCAAATAGCTGCTGCCTCCCCTTGCCCTCCTCCTGCTCTGAAATGCATGTGACCCACGGAGCTGGAGAAGGTCTCCCCGCAGCCTTCCCAGGCGCCGATGCCTACCCTGCAAACCTGCTTATTTTGCAGCTGGATAGAGACTGCTCCTTCCCTCAGGCACTACAAGACTCTGGAAGTCTGCGGGAAGGAAGGTGTCCTCCCAGCTTGGCAAGAGGCTGCCGCTGCCTTGTGCCACTGTGGGAGCAGCGAGGAAGAGCCGGCAGCAGGCAGCGTCCTGAGACACAGAGGTCACAGCACTGAGATGCACTGCCTTCCCTCCCCGCAGGCTACCCTTGATCACAGCACCAGACATCTAACCTGGGCACAGCGTGTGTGAGCACATAACCTTCAGGATGGCATCTGGCAGGCTGTTAATATAACCAGCATGCTGGCAACCCAGCTGCCACCTCCACCACAGTGCCACCGGTCCCTGAGCAGGCCTCAGCACCCCGGGGCCAAGACGGGCACTTACCCTTCAGTATGGTGATGTTGATGTAGGGACGGACCTCCGGCATTGGGTAGGGCAAGCGGTGGTGGCTGGGAGGGAGTGGTGGGGCATCTGTGGAAGAGTCCAGTGGGTCACAACAGCGCTTGCAAGCACCAGGGGCTGGTTCTGTGAGACTGGGTTCATCAGTGGGTGCCCCAAGCACAAGAGGGAGAAGAAGAAAGGCCAGGGGTGTGCACAGGTAAATTATATCCATGATGACCTGGGAAGATATAAGGAAGTGCCAGAGTGAGATATAAGAAGGGGAGGACATGGGAGGGACGGAGCAGACATCACCACAAAACAGCATCTCTCTGTGGCTGGAGCCAGGGGTGGGCCGAAATGGCATTGTCCTGTGGAGGGAGTTTACATGCTTGAAGTCCCTAGAGGTTCAAGGCTGCAATCTGAGTAGCAACCACATGGCCCAAGAAGATGCCCCACGCCCTTCTGCCCAGACCAATGGAGACTAGGTGCTAACCCTGGAAGAAGGCTTGACCTTCACTAGGAAAACCACTGGAGCCACTAGAATCCCCAGGCTGAGGTAGAGGAAGGAGACATGGCAAACCACTCAGCCCCTTTAGCGAAAGCATGCTCTGGCAGGCTGCTGAATCTGTGGGGAGGGCTGTGAAAACCTTCTCCAGTCCTCCAGTCACTAGGTCTCAACTTTTTATGGGAGTTAACCCAACACCACCCATCCCAGATGGAGACTAAACCACATCTGTGGACCCAGAACTTAAGTTCAGCCCCTTCCCCCCTGCCAAACCCCATTCCTCTCTGTGCCTCAGCCCCCTCCCACCAATGCTCAGTTGTGTTCTCAGCCAAACCCCAGCACCTTCCCAAAGGGATGTCCAGCTCCTCCAAGAGCAGCAGGCAGTGCCAGGCCTCTGCAGATAGTAGAGTGGAGCTGCTCCGCTGCGGAAGGTGGAAGGAAGAAAAGCTCGGAGCAGGCAGCCTGCAGAGAATTACGCTTACGAAAGACACACGCAAACATCCTGAGAAAGCCCCTCTCCCAGCCCCTGCCCCCCGTCCCCCTGCCTGCACCCCAGCGCAGCACGGCAGCTCACCCCGGAGGCTGAGGGGTCCCCTCTGTGCTTCCCAGCCCCTGGAGCCCTCCGCCTGCAGAGCCGGCCCCCCGGCCCATGGCTTTAAGAAAGCTGGCTCTTGGCACAGGCACTGCCGAGCGCTGGCTGGGCGCACAAGCTGGGCTTGGACCTGCTCCCTCCCCTCTCCTCTCCCTCCCCTCCCCTCCCTGGCTTTGGGCGCTATCCATTGCAAACCAGCTTGGGTTTTGCTGTCGGCGCCTTTTAACTCTTTCCTAGGCGGTTCCTTTTCCTTATAGATTTTTTTTTTTCCCCTCTGCCTTTTCGCTTCCAAACAGCCTAGCCCTGGTCAGCAAAACACAGGCAGCACAGACAGCACCCTGTGCAAAGGGTGGGCAGGCAGCAGGGCAGTGTCCCACCCTCAGCATCTCCGGGTGGGCAAGGAGGGGTGCATCCATGCCAGAGACAGCCTTTCCTTCAGGTGGGATGGTGCAGGGCTCTGTCCTCACTCCTTTGCAGCAGTTCCTTATCCCATGCGTTAGCCCTTAACCAAGCTGGCCCCGCTCTCTCCCCGTCTGTGCCTGTCCCACTCGTAGCCCCCAAACTTCTTCATCTTCCGTTCTCTCCTGCATTGTTTCTTCTGCACGTCACTGCGGCCTCTCACCCCAGGCATGACATTTCTCGCAGGCTCATCCGCCAACTGGGAGAGGCATCAGCTTTTCCCCACTCTGGTCACCCCCTCTCCCCGGGCAGAGCCCCAAGCCTCGCACTCCGGCGTGTGTCGTCCCCCGGTCAGGTCCAGGGCTGAGCAGTGCTCACGGAGCGGTGGGCCTGCCCTGAAGCACAGCAGCTGCCGCCAGCGAAGCTGAAGCTCTGGAGCAAACTCTGGCTGTGATCTTTGTCCCCAGCCTGGCGCCGAGCCGATGTGCTTGTTGGGGTGAGCACTACGTGGCTGGGCCAGAAGGGGAGGGGGCAGAGCGGGGGGGGGGGGGGAGTCCCGGGGGGGTGACACAGACAGGAAAATTTTCGTACACTGCAGAATCTGTTGGGAAGAGGATTTTAGGGGTCCTACCCTAAAAGGAGAACAGGATTTGTGAACTCATACCCTGTGGGGGTGCACGTGTGTATCTTTGGGAGGCTGAAGGAAGGATGGGCAATAGCTCTCTTCTGCGGGGGCCCAAGGCGCCCAGTCAGCACTGTGCCTCCTGCAGTTTCCAAGAGAAGCTGGAGAAGGCTCCAAGGTTTCTGAAGGGGAAAAGGGTTTTGTGTGTGTCTACGTGTGCTTGGATGGGTTTGGGTTTTTTTTGTTGTTTTCCTTCTCCCATTTGTTTGGTTTGGGAATGGGAGGCCCCGCTTCCCAGAGAGTGGCTGGCGTTTGGCAG
>NW_010551709.1:58795-61055 GCF_000687285.1 Phaethon lepturus
TGGAGAAGCAAGCGGAAAACTCTGGGAAAATATGTGCTGCAAGCTGGGGGGAAGGGAAGAAGGGGGGCTGGGAGGTCTGGAGATATTCTCAGGCTGCCTGTCAGCCTAGAGCTCAATGAACATGGAGCGAACATGCCTCCCAGCCGGGGTGGGAAGAGGACCAAGAATTTCGCTCCTGTGGTTGTGAATTCCCTGTCAGGCTCCAGCTCTGACATGCAATGAGACCCAGTGCAATTCTCCACATCCGCCTGTGCCTCAGTTTCCCCTTTTGGAAAATGAGAGGGGGTGGGTTAGGGCAACACTTCTTGTTAATGGAGCCTTCCCAGCTGACAGAAGTGGGTTTTTGTAATTAGTTGTGTTGTCCACTCCTGCCTGTTGCTGGTGGGGATTTTGGCAGCTGGCAATACTATTGAAAGCCAATAAATTTTCTGGGGTGCACGAAAACTCAGAGACAGACCATGAAGGCTCTCTGTCCCATCAAAACTGTTGCAGTGGCTCTCTCCTTCAGGTTTTCCTGCCTGGCTTATTTCCAAGAATGACATTACCCTCTTTTGCAGCTCTCTGCCTTACGTCTGGCCTCCTCTACCTTGCCAAGGGGAACAGATAGCAGTGCAGGCTACTGCCCTCATTTCCATCCCGCCTTTCCGTCTGCGCTCCTGAGTTGCCCACAGTCAAGCAAACGTTCTTCATGGAGGACCTCATCGTCTGGGGCCTTTGCCTTTTTCTCATCTGACTGCAAGAACAGCCCGCAGTGGGCAGTGAGCAGGACTTTGTATTTAATGTCACATCTGAGCTGAATAGGGACCTGCTGTGGAGCCAGCAGACTAAGCCTTGCACTGGTGGCATTGCCCAGCTGGGCAGCAGTTTATGCCAGTAAAGACACTTTGCTGGGGCATTACCACCCTGCTCCCTGAAGGGAACTGGCTGTACCAGCAACACTGTGCCAGGGCAGCCACATTTGCAGGAGGTTTTGGCTTGCACAGGCCAGTGCTCAAAGATACGACTTTTGAGAATGCTATCCAATAACCCTGTGCCAGCCACGCTTTTAAGTGTAACCCAAGCCTGAAGGCACCTTGTGTGCTCAACAGTTTTCCCTTTCTCTCATCGCACGCTCTGCCTTGGAGGCAGCCCAGGGAAGCTCTGGCCAGATTGGACTGCAACAATCCCTGCTCAAAAGCAGCTGCTTCATCCTCCTTCTATGCTTCCTCCCTTCTCCTGAACCCCCCCCAACACAGGGAAAATAGGGTGCTAAAGCCTGGCTCTCCCCCAGTGGCTCCCTCCATCCTATTAACCCTCTCTACCACAGGTATGGAAGGAAGGAAACTCCTCTGATGTCTCCTCCCCTTTCCACTCCCTGTGTACAGCTCAGCTCCCCTTGCTGCACATGTGGACCCCCTGCCCCGCCACACATACACACAAACACGCACCCACCCACAAACACCCACACACTCGCTCTTCACGGCTCTCCCCACACCAAAACCTCCCGCGCAAAGGTATCATCCGCACCAAGAGGCAGAGAAACAGCCCCTTCTCTTCCCCTTCCTGGCTGCTTCTCCTCCACCACAGCCACTCTCCGTTTCCCCACCCTGGACCCCCTGCCCCGCCACACATACACACAAACACGCACCCACCCACAAACACCCACACACTCGCTCTTCACGGCTCTCCCCACACCAAAACCTCCCGCGCAAAGGTATCATCCGCACCAAGAGGCAGAGAAACAGCCCCTTCTCTTCCCCTTCCTGGCTGCTTCTCCTCCACCACAGCCACTCTCCGTTTCCCCACCCCCTTGCCCCGCAAGGGGAAGCGGAGGACCTCTTACCTCCGCTCCCCTCCGGAGGGGTCCGGCGCTGGGTTATCCGTATCCTCAACTGCTCCTGGTTAGCAGCGTGGGGAGGGAGGGCTGGCGGGGCCCAGCTGACTCCAGCCAGATGCTCGCCAAGTGCTCTTATGTAATTACTGTCTTTTCCATCCTGCCTGCGAGGCCTTTGCGAGTGCCTCCCCCCTTGATCTGGCCCGTGTCAGGCTTGGCTCTCGCTTCCTCCCTCCTTCCACCCGCCCCGCGCAGCATCACGGTTCGCTCAGCTCAACAGCTGATTCCTTCTGGAAGCAAAGTTCAGGCTTTTGGCTACTGCTGTTGCTACCCTTGGAAAGAGAGAGCTCACACGTGTTTTAGGATCTGGGAAGCGATGGGCAGCACTGCTCTGAGCTCACCTCCTCTCCATCACTGTCCGACCGCAGCCGGCTCCCTTTGGCTTTC
>NW_010551709.1:61202-63005 GCF_000687285.1 Phaethon lepturus
CCGTAGTGCCTGCAAACAGGACGGGGGACGCCCGAGACGCGGAAAGGTGGCTGTGAGTTTTTATGCTTCAGTATTTTGGGGTGCCCCCAGGTTACGCTGTAACAGCAGCAGGTCTTCTGCCGTATCGGGATTGCCGATCATCTCCGGCCAGGCTGCAGAAGGAGGTCGGGAAGACAAATCTTTTCCAGCCTGTGGGCGCCAAGGCTGTGCATGAGGCTTGTGTAACAGCCCGTCCTTGTTACCCAAGAGCACCAACACGGTATGAAATTACTGGCTTAGAATATCCTGTATGTCTCTGAGGATGGGCAGGCCTGCTGGAAGTCAGCTGCGTGGCTACATTTCTCTCATAACTTCTGCCCATGTGGGGCCTGGACCAACCGGGAACGACACGTTCCCTGGCTTTACGCAGGCTGCTGCCGAGTCTGAGGACACTTCTGCCAGGAGGGATTTCTGCTGTGGGCTTCTCAGCGGCCCGGGCTGTCTCACAGGGACATCAAGGCCCGGCAAAGCTGCTATATTTTTTTGCTGTGCATTGCTGAAACGCCACGTGGCCGAGCAGCAGCTGGAAGAGCTGTTCACCTGTACTCATGGCTAGAGCAAAGCTGTTGCTAGACCTGCCTGGACTGAGCATGAAAAGCGTGAGCTTGTCTTCCACTTCCCACTGCTCCCACAGCTAGTCCAAGACGCCGTGTCTCTGCCAGACACAGCTGAATGCTCTATCAGAGGCTGGCTGACAAGCTGCAGCCGCAATGCCTTGCTGCTAAGGGCGCATCACCCAGGCTGTCCCCTCTCCCCACAGGCAGCTTTTCCAGCTAGTGTCCCATCTCTTACCCTGCCTGTGAGATCACTGAGACAAAAAACTCTGCCAGTGCCCACCCCAAAATCTGGCATGTGACTATAGGCGCTAACCCTACTGCAGCCAGCAAGACTTTGCTGCATTGTGAGCATCTAGACCCAACGGCTTGGCTGGGTGGGAGATACCAGGTGACATTGCAGCCTGTTTGAACTAGTTCTTAAAAATAACCTTCAGCTTAGCCTCCTGTCTCTTGCTTCTCTGCATCTGAATGCATCCAAATGCTTCCTACTCCCATCCGCTCCTCTGTAGACCCCGGAGTTTTTGCGCCTGTGCTGTCCTCTCCTACACACACTCCCAGCTCTGCCCTGAGCAGTTATCAACAGTATGTTACTACTGGGGGCATCTCAACTCTCACAAGGAATAAAAGAAAGGCGGACAGTGGTTAGGGCAAGAAAATTTTCTTCAGAGGTACCCATGAGCTTTGTCGCCAAAGAAACAAACACTTTGTGGCAAGAAGGTGCAAGTTGGTGTTTAAGAGCTCACAGAAACTCTTGGATCTGTGACAGGTACTTCCCACTATGGAAACCACCTTGACACTGGGGGGCTTTGAAAAGAGAGGTTCCACCATCACTTGGTAGCACTGTCTTGAGTCAGGTCCTAAAACCAGTCAGCAGGGCAAGAGTCCTGCCACGTTCTCTGGCCTTTTGATCCAGCATGGGCATGTTCATCACTCCATCTTCAACGCACGCGGCACAGGCGTTGTTCCATACCCGTGCAGCAAAGCTCGATGCTTTCCACAGCGACGGATCTCTGCTGTGACGGCACGGTGCCTTGCGGTAGCTACATCAAGTGCCTCGGAGGGCCTAACGGGGGGCTCTGCACGGATCTCCAGGCCCACGCACCTGCGTGGGAATCTACGGGACTCCCCTGAAGTCAGCGGCGTCGGAGCGGGGGTAGCGACTGACAAAAGTCCCAACACTATCCCCCTCTCCGCTGCCCCCACCCCG
>NW_010551710.1:0-377 GCF_000687285.1 Phaethon lepturus
CCAGGGGACGTGTCTGCGCCTGGGGTTTTGGGGGTTATTTCCGCGAGTTTTTTTTCCGAGGTGAAGCGCCGGGCGGCAAGAAACAAGTAGACTTTCGGGGCCCCGCGCTCAGGTCCCGATCGCACGAATAATCGGAAAACGAGTCGCTTAATCTACTTAAGCGTGCGATTCCTTTTGCTCTCCGTTTTAAGCTGTGCTTTGTGGTGATCTTGTTTATACGGAGTTCGGGGACCGGTTTTGGTGCGATGTCATTAGGGGGCGTCGGTGACGCACCTGCTCGGGGCGAGGGGCCGATGGAGCGGGCGTCGGGAGCCGTAAGCCTGGCCTGGGGCTGAGCCCGGCTCAGCGGCTGGGGAACCGGCGGGGTTTTTGGGCGC
>NW_010551710.1:408-29834 GCF_000687285.1 Phaethon lepturus
CGGCTTTGGCTGTCACTGCTTTAGGGCTACGGTGTTGGTGGCGCATTGCGTTCGTTAACAGCGAGCCGCGTGTTTCTGCAAATGCGGAGTATTGTTATTTTTCGTTGTTTGTGGTGAATCAGATTTTACTGTCATCGTGAGTCGTGTTTGCTCTAGTTTGAGAGATCATCATTGGTGGCTTTGTGGTTTTTTGTGGTTTTGTTTTTTTTTTTAATTTTAGTGTACAGTAATTTCTGATACGAGCAGAAGTATTATGCCCAATGAAGTGGAAGACGCAGACGTTCTTTAACTTCACTTTTGCATAATTTAATTTTTTAAAAATTGTTAACTTGTATAATAACACTAAAAGTAGGTAGCGTCTGCCCTGATTACTTACCTAAACGCTTCATTAAATTTATAGTTATCAATTGTTCGTATTGATTTTTAAGTTCCATAGTGTGTAGTGATGGTCAATTTTTGCAAATAATTAAAAAATTATAAACAAACTTACTAGAAAGACCTGTTAACCTGTATTGTTAAAGTGGGATTTTGGCAGTTGATTTGTGAGCAATTAAAAGCCTTGATGCCGCTAATATTTACAAGACATTTTGAGCATGTAGTCAACAAACAACAAAATGCGTCAGTACTTTTTTTTTAATTTTTCATGTTGTGCAACAAGTATTTCGCTTATTGCACTCCATGTATCTTCATAATGAATAGAAGAAGTAAGAAATTCACTTTTGTTTAAAAAAAAAAAATTACAGTGTGTTAGATGGGAACCTATAAGTGTAGAGCAATATATACACACGTGACATAAAATAACACAAGCAAGTCATTACTTACAATATTGTTGCTATGTTTGTCGGTCACTGGGAGTATATAAAGTTAACAAGCTTTGTTACTTCTTAGCAGGATGCTCAGAGAATATGAAGAATCTAGACTTGCTCATACCTTAGCTGTTGGTGAAAGACCACTACTCTTGTCCTGGTACTAAACTTGCTGGTATAATTGTAATAGATGTTTCAGAAAAAAATTACTCATTTTTCAAGTCTTGTTGGTTTTCCTCTGTTCCATTCATGTAGTCATTTTTCTTTGCTGTGTTGCAGGGTTTGATACTCAGTGTTTTGTTTGTTTGTGTTTGGCCTATGTTCTCAAACAAGAAAATACGTATGCTACCTTAATCGAAAAGTAGGTGAACTAATTTTTTTTTACAGAGACGTATGGGAGGAAGAGAAAGGAAATCTCTGTTCAGGTTGTAAACAAGTCTAGAAGAGGCATCCAGAAAAGAGAGTAGTGAATGAAAACAAGCGTTACTTCAATGAGTGTTCTGTAGTGTTAGGAATATTCCTGTGATGTTGATTTTTTTCAGATGACGCACCTATAGGTAGGTCTGAGATAATAATGGCTAAGTCTTAAGAATTTTGGTGATTTCTAGGCAAGTTTGTTTTTTATTCTTGGGTAGCTTTAATTACTTTTTCTGTAATTGAAAGTGGTTGATAGTCCTCCAGAGAAGGATAATAGGTGAAAAATGCTGCTTATGTCTGGAGTTTAGTTACTGTAGGTGGGGAGAGGAGTACTAGTTTTTCAGAAGTAAATCTGTCATTGCTTGCTGGAGTGGTCATTTTTGTGCATTTTGGAGAAGCTAGTCTACAGAGGGTATAGACCTAAAGTTTTACTGTTAGGAGGTGCACTAGCAAAAAAAAAAAAAAAAAAAAAAAAAAAAAAAAACCCCCCCCCCCCGATGTAAGTTATCCTGAGTTCACAAGTAAAATAATATGTGCAAAAATAATTTTCTTGGCATGAGTTGCTGGTATGAGGTTATGCCTTGGGCTGTAGTAGTATGTTTTTATTTTGCCCACTCTATCCAAAAGAACCCTGTGTGTTTTCTCCATGCTCTTGTGTCCTGGTTTCAGCAACCACAACATCTTGTTAAACCATGAACTGTTTTTGCTGTGCCGTTGGATTAAGGCAATAGAATTTACGTCCCTGTCGATGTAAGTTGGGTGGGGAAAAAATTCAGTTATTTCTGCAACTGGAATTCCACAGAGAGCTTTCTAGTGAAATAGAAAGGTATGTCTGGGCACCCAGGCCTTATGCATACCTGTTTGTGCGTGTCAAGGAGATGGAAAGTGTCATATAAAGTAGATAATTCTGAAGCTGTTCTCTCTGTTGAAAGTAAATTGTGATCTGTGTCATCGATTTATCTAGGCACTTGCCTCAGATATGATAACTTGGAGAAACTGTTCCTTCAAAAAGACAGCACGTTCCCTCTCTCAACATGTGGATATAGAAGGGCTTTGTATTCTGCATTGGCTATCTAAGAGTTTAAAACAGAGACATTTCTTACATGCTTGCTGGAGCCCTTGATTACAAGAGAACAGGTTCAGTTTACTGATGTGAACGTCCATGGCCTTTTGGTGGTTCTGAAGTCCTCTTTGTCTCGCTGCAACTAAAAGAAGGTTTCAGTGCTTATAGTTGGGAATGCTATTTTATTGGTCAGTTCTCATACCAATCACTGTATACTTCTGTAACAAAGATACTAAAAGATTGCTCAGGATATTTCTAAATAAAAGATTAAATTAAACGCTCCCCTCACAACACTGAAGTTCTTCGATTGTATTTCTCAGCTACTATAGCTACTACCTGGTAGCTGTTGTGAATAGTTCCTTTCTGTTCTATTTAGAAATACTTAATGTTCGGTGGCTCTAATCCTAACTATGCTTTTAAAACTTCAGACTCACTGCTGAAAGGCAAACAGTTCTTCCACAGATGCTTAAGATGACCAGTTATGGAAACAGTCAATGAGGTTTCTAAGCCGATTGTTGAAGATAACTAGATCTCTGGCCCTCTAGTGTTTTCATGTTTTTAAAGCAGTCTCTGTCTGTAAGAAAATATTTATTAAAATGGTCTGATTAGTTGCATTGGTTTTCTCAAGCAAGTATTAAATAATAATGAATTAAAAATCTAAGTGGAGAGAACTCTGTAATAAATAACTGTTAATTAAAATTTGGCAAATCTGCGAGAGCTGATTATGTATTTCATTAGGCTGTCAGTTTCTGCTGCTTTATTTTTGTGCAAGGAGCATGTTTAAGTGGTTTTCAAGAGAGTAGTCTTTTTAAACTTCGTGTTGTTTTTTTTTTTAAATGTAGTTAACCCTGCACTTTCTATGGCTGACCATATTAAATGTATATGTGTTAAATAATGGAGAAGGAAAACCTGCCTGCATAAACAGCACCTTTTCTTATTTATTCAAAGAATTAGTGTTAAAATCTGTTAATTGTTCTATTTAAAATACATTTTTTGTCTTTATTTTCATCACTTAGTTGGTAATAATGAAAAGTAAATCCACAAGCACAAATATGCATAACTGATTTCCCTTGCCTCTACTAAGAAAGGGTGGAACATCATAATGTCCTAGTTACAGTTCTGTATTGCAGTTTTTGCTTTTTGATCAGTATCTTGATTTTTGATTCCCCCACCCCCGTCACTAAACCTTGCTTTGCACATTTACCAATTTATATTTGTGTTTGGAAAAACAGGACTGCAAAACTTATACAAAATTTTCCTTCCTTCAGCAAGTCCTTTGGCATACTACTCTCTTACCTGTTTACATAGAAGGCAGCTGCTAAATGAAGGAATGCTTTGAGTTGATGGATGTTGCAGTTTCTTGTATCACTGAAGCAGTTTGTTACAGGTTTAAAATGAAAAGTTTCAGAGGAGAGGAAAAAAAGTCCCTCCCTTAAGTTAGGGAAAAAGCCCATCTTCAGTAATCTGGGAAGTAATATCGATCACTGCAGCTGGGTTCTGTGTTACGGGATGTATATTATATTGCATCTTCTCTTTTGTACCCTACTGCCAGAAACAGTAATTGTCTGGCAGCAGGAGAGAGGTGACTAAGGATATTTTTCAGTGATCTGTCTTGGAACCAAAGCTATATGGAGGGATGTACTTCTAAACTTTCTGTGCAACGCTGTTTTGGAAGGTGGTGGTAATAGCCGGGGACTTGCTCGTTAGTCAGGAAAACTAGATGATCTGTGGATTGGAGTAATTTTTAGTTGCACTCAATATTTTGCCCCTAAGGGCCTTTTTGTACCCTTAGGACTTAAGAATGAGGAAAGGAATTTGTCAGTTGGGTCATAAAGGAGATGTATATGTGTTACTTGACTGAACGGGGAATGAATCACACCTTGAAATGTCCCTGGAAAAGAGCAACTCCCAAGATGCACCTGCCTGGAGACTTTCAGTGTAGACAGGAAAGTTTAATGAGGTGTCATTTAACATAGTGGGCGATTTTAGTTTCAGTCTAGTGTAAATCTGTGTTTCTGCTGTTGCTGATATAATTTGGAGATTAAGTAGACTGTTTTGTGGGAAGAGATTAATGTATTTTGGCTCATTTATCTTAGAAAAGACTAGCCAAAAGACATTGTGGTTACTCTTGGGAATACCTGATCTGCAGAGCTGGATGAGAATTAACCTATGTTACTAGTTCAAGACCATGTAAATACCAGTTGTCTGTAAATACATTTATGGTAGAAATTAGCCAAAACTTTCTAAAGACAAGAGGAATGAAGTTGAGAAACCTTGCCTTTGCAAGCAAATTGAAAAAAAACTATCAGACGTGTGGGTTTAGCAGTTTATCGTGTGGTTTGTATGGGAACGTAGGCGTGATCTTAGAGCAAGAAGTGATAGTATTGCAATATGGGTTTTAACTTTTGATGTTTTGATGGTTTTGAGAGCAATTATCTCCATTTATTCATAGTTATGCCATATTATGTATTCAGTTCAGACCATCAGGACTTCAACGACTTGCCAATAGGGTGGGAGGCAAAAGTGGTTCCTCTCTGACCTTGTCCACAGCGCAGAATGGATTTTATATTTAGACTGCTTTCCTAAGGGTGGAAATCTTTAAGGGTTCAGGCTTACTGTCCTCACCTAACAATACCTCTCATCCAGTAATGAGCAACATTTTATGAGAGTTGGTGGTCTCAGGCATACATTTCCTACAGATTTAATGAAAAATGGTGGCTGGCTGGGGAAGAAAGGAATTTAACTAGAGTTCCTATGGATAGTAGTGCAGATAAGCAGCTACTGACTTTCTGAAAAGAATGCATAAGGTTCTATCAGGACTCTTCCGAATACAACTTTTTTGTTTGCTTGCTGGAGAATGTGAAGGGGAAACTCTTAATGTGAGCTTGAGGGTGCTTTGTAGGCAGGAGTGCTTGGGGATAGCAAGAGATTAAAACTCTGATAGTAGTTCATTTGGTTTGTCATGGGACTGTCAGTGAAATGGGGGGAATGGGAATATCCATTGATAGGAAAATAAGCTTGTCTTATTTCTTCAAAGAACAAGTTATTTTCTTTTCTTAATGCAGCAGGTGTCAATTACAATTAAAACCAGGGTATATAACAACATGCCTTGCATGCTCCTTGTTCTTGGAAATTCTAGGTGATGCTTTTGTGTTTCTTATTTGTATGCTTTGGGTTTAAATTAATTGTCGAATGAATTCGACAAATTCATTCCTGTAGGACAGGAAGGGAGATTCTTCAGAATTAAATTAGTGAGGAAAATTTAAACTCATTTCTCTTTTGAACAATTTAAGGCATAGGAAGTTGGTGTGTGAGTATGGGGTGATGGTGCAGGTTGTGGTTTGCAGTTGCATGTAGGAGGAAGAGAGGAAAGCTGATATTTTTATTAATCCTTCTGAAGGTAGTTTTCTTAGTTTACAGTCAGTAGCACAGTTCAGCTGGACTTGAGTCTCACTGTCTTGCAAAGCTTTTCTTTTCAGTAATTCTGTATTTAAAAAGTCGGAGTCCAATATAAAGATCAGGGAAACATGTAAGAACCAGATTTGGTTCTATTACCAGAACCAGATCTGTAAAATTCTCTACCACATATTTGGTAGCATTTAAAAGCCCACAAAAAGGGTAGAACTGGGAATGAGGAAGAGTTCTTTGTCTTCGTGGGCACGATGACATGTAGATACACAAGCTTTTCTGATTAATATGTTAAACAATTATTTGGAACATAGTTCTTATGTGGAAGAGCTGTAAATGCCTGTTGACCTTCAACAACTAGTGTTATCGGTGGCCATACGCATTTCGTAGATTGTTCTTTTGAGAAATGGATGTGAAAACACTGACCAAAGAATGGAAGGTCTTTAGAAGATTATTCAGCTGTTAGAGCCTGGTGCAGAGCAATGTTTCCTCCTGCTTCAGAGAAATCTCTGTTAACTTATATAGTGAATAGTTTATTGTGTTCTTTTCTCGGCTGGGGTATTCACTGAGGAAGAGGCTAAAGGAAGTGTACAGTGGGATCTTAGTTCAAAAGCAGTTGCAGTTGACAGCAGTCTTTCCACTGATTGCTTTGAAGTTACGAATAGGCCTTAATATCGCTACATTTTACTCTTTTCTTTGTTCTGTTTCAAAACCTGTATGCTCATTGAACCTCAAGATGAAATATCTCACTCAAGTGACTGATGTTAAAATCAAACCTCAATTCTGGTTTTTGCATGTCAAAAATTAACTTTGTGATCCCTTCTGAGATCCTGAAAGCATCCCTTAAGTTTTTTTAGCTGTAATTCCTTCCTCCTAGACATATTTTAGTGTTTGTTTAAATGACGAGTCTTTAGTCAAAACCTACCAAAGGTATTAGGAAGAGTGGTAACTGCGGGTTTGAGCAGACTAAATGCTTTCCAGTGTAGTTGTGAGGTGGTTACTTATTACAAGGATAAGATTTGTCTCTTGCCCCACTTTAGCATTTGACTTCATTTTCTTTTCTTGAGTCTTTCTGGATACTAAGTCTTACGAAAAGCTTATGACGAGTGGTGCCATCTAACGCTTTGTGATTAAAAGCAGGTCATTCTGCTTTCAGAGGTAAGCTGATACCCGTTACTCGCTGAAATAAAAATAAAGGTTTGTCTAGATGTTACAAGGAATGTAAGGAAGCTTATGCACTAAACGCTTTTAGTGTTGGCAGTAGATAGTTGATGTAGTGGGGAATTATTTTATTTTATTTATTTTAAATATGGCTGTGAGCTACCCGGCATGCTAGAGCGTAGTTGAGTGTGCTTTGGCAGGTGGCTTACTGTTCCAGAAATCTCTTGTTTCTGTGTATTTGAACAGCAGGGGACTTTCTCTTCCCTCTGGATGTGTTTATGAATGAGATGTTTATGCCAGCTATTAATTTAGTATACCTACCCTTTCGGTCTTCTGATCTTGATAAATGAAGGCTTGCGTACGTGTTGGAGAAACCCAGAAGAACTGTTAAAGAGAAGCCAACTGAAAGCAATATATAACTTTTTGCAGGCCTGTTTGGGTATTGGGTTGCACACAGACCTTTGTCTGGGGTCTGGATCTGGGAGGACAGCAGGAGATGTTTCTGTTTCACTCATCTCTTCCTTTGTAGAGAAAAATGGCTATGGAAATGGCTGTGTAAAGTTGCTTACTTCACCTAGATACATGTTCTCATTTGTGTAAGTTTACATATATATGGCTATATTGTGTCTTCACTTTCTATCCATGTATACAAGTGAGAAAGCATCACCCAGTATGGGATAAATAATTAAAAACAAATGTATTACTGTAAAAGAAGGTTATGGAAAACTGTGGTTTGAACTTTGATGTTTCTTTGTGGGTTTCTTCCTCTCTCTAAATGCTTATGAGCTGAATGATTTGGAACTCAATTTTTGATAAACTAAAGAGGCAACAGTCTAGTTTCATTGCATTTAGTGAAGCAGGACCCATGTTTCTGCGAGATAGCTTTTCCCTGACATCTGCTAGTACACACTGTACCGAATGGAACTGCATGCTACCTGTGCACCTGGCCTTGCATGAAGAGAGCGACGAGGTGAATCCGCTGTGTGTCTGTTTAAAGGTTCTATTGACTGACTGTTCTCTGGTGATGACTTGTTAGTGTGGCAAGAGCTGGCCCGGGGCACAGAAAGACCAGCTCTGTGAGCTGATGTGCTCGGGCCTGCTGTCTGCTGACCACGCAGCTAAGCATCCGCCTGGAACAGCTTGTGCTGCTGCTCGCGGTGGTGCTCCCTCATCGCTCTGTCATGCGCACGGTAATGTGCAGCTATCCGTTCTGCCCGCTCGCTGTTTGGTTTCAGCCTTTCTGAGTACATTGGTCTGATCAGAATTATGAACAAAGTTGCTCTGCTGTGGTTTGGGTTTTCTTTTTTTGTTTGTTTGTTTGGTTGGGTTTTTTTTGTTTTGCTTTTTGTTTTTTTCTTTTTCTTTCTCCTTTTTCTCTTGTAAGTATTTGGTTATCTCTGTGGTCCATGGGTTTTGCCCCAGGGAAGATTGCTTTTGAAGCACCGGTCTTGCCGAAACAGCTTCTCTTTTGTCTCTGGAGAAGTGGAGGTAGAAAATAGGTTTTTCTATTTTTACTGAAGTAAATTTTCAGTAATTTTCTCTCTAACTTTCTTCATCACAGCAAGGCCCTAAACTGCAACTTCTGATCTTTTTGTTGTTTTTTCAATTCTGAAGTGACTATGTTTGAGGTTGCTGCCACAAGACAGTAGTCTTCTTTTAACAATTTAAAAAAAAAAGTAAATTATTTCAACGTGGATGGAGGATTTAATAAGAGAAAAAGATTTTCCCAATGTTTCAGATGATGTTGATAACATTAAATAACGTATGTTTGCTTAAGTCAAGATCAGAAGAGGTAAAAATTCATTAGAACTTCAATAAAAAGCTTCTTCAATTATGTCAGGCAAATATTTCAATTTTTTTGGTATTTTAGTAGCAAATAGTTTACAAAAAAGGTCAAACTTACTGTGTGTGGATGAAAGGTTTCTTAGCAGTTTTGTTAGCTGTCTTCAGATGTCCACAAAAAGTTCGTGTGTCACAGACAGCATAGTCTGAAATACAGAGTTCTCAACTAAGATGCAGGAGCTGGTATACTGATAAATACACTTTTATAAGTGTGCCCTATTCTTCCCTTCCTCTTCCTCATAGGAAATGCGAAAACTGCCCATAAGGGCCAAGGTAACTTGAGCACGTTACGAACTTATTTAGCAGTTAGACAGGAGGACTAGAAGTCTTACGATGTAGTCAGTGTAAAATGGGATAGGATGTAAAACGCTGTGGGACAATACCTTTGTTTTTGCATGTGTGAGCATGAATTGGTGGTGCTGTCTTGGAGCTAGCCACGTACCGGGCTGTGTTGCTGTATAACCAGGATGTTGCTGGAAGTGATCGTTTCCCCCTTTGGGGAATCGCTCTTGGGGCTGCAGCTAGAGCACCGTCATCTCACAGTACGAGGGGCGAGGTTAGGAGGTAGCTGGGAGGCTGGACCACATGATGAGAGAGGAGGAGACCCTCTCTCAGGTCTAGGGTGATACAACCTGTAGAAGAGGAGGATAAGAAGGGGTCTAGTTTGTGGTTAGCTATTCTTAGGGAGCTACAGAGAAGACAGAGCCAGACACTTTTCGGAGTTGCACGGTGAAAGGAGAAGGGAGCGGTGGTGGCAAATTACAGTAAGGGACACTGATTTCCACAATGCATGTGGTAGAGCGCTGGACCAGGTTGCCGGGAGAGGTGGTGCAGTCTCCATCCTCTAGGATATTCAAAACTTGACTGGTTTCTTATTTAATGTCCAAGTGTTCAGCAGTAAAGCGTAGCCATTTCTGGCTCACATGTGCCGTCTGTAGAACGCAGCAGTGCAGAACGGCTCCATGCTTCTCTGTGCGGAGTGTGGTATGGTCAGTGTTTTTCTCCTCTTTACAAGTTAGGTATTGGAAGGAAGGAAGAGGGTTTCAGAAACTGAAACAGCTGCCTTCTCTGCTTAAAAGGGAGAAGAAGAAACTGCTGCATTTACTTCCCGCGTGGAGGGAATGATGTATGGGTGAGGGACTTCTGTACTGGCAGGGTGGAAGTTGAATGAACCGGCAGCTGAGGGAATAGATTTACGGGAAGGGGGTGAGTAACTAGGATGGGTGTCTGCAAAGCTAGAAGCTCAGAATCAGTTCCTTAATACAGCTAAGGTAGTGGACAACGCTGTGGGCTTTTGGTCTCTTTCTTCGATTCTACCTCATGTCACCAGGATGTGCAAAACTATTTTAAACAGCTCATGATTTTTGAGCCTAATCTCTATTTTTATCTTGGAGGTTGGGGAAGGATGCTAGCAATAATTCACTCTGCTAGTGAATGATCACCTTTCTTCTCAGGCATCTCGTTCTTTTTTTACACGAATATTTTCACAGTGATGGTATGACTCAGTAGAAAGAGGCGGTGTTGCTAGGCAGCAGTTTGAGCACTTTGCAGATGCCATGTGATGGCAGTAAGCTGCCTTGTAATAATCCATTGGTGGCAGTATTCCTGGCTGAGGTTCTGTGTTGCACAAAGAAAGAAGCATCTCTGACAGGAGCAGATGCTGCCTAGCAACTGCCAGTGCTCCTGGACCAGCCTGAAATACCTTCACTTAATTGTAGTGTCATTTGGGTGATATACAAAACCTTATGTGTAACAGATCGCTTTCAATGCTGAAGTGTATTTTTCTTCCTCCAGATTTTGCATAAAACTTCATGAAGACCATTAATAAGGTCAAAAAATTCTTTAGCCCTCTGCTAAATCATGTCTTTTGTTTAATCCCTACTCTTCGATTGTTATGTTTGGATGGCTTTTAATCAGCTTTTGATAATCTTTTTTTTTGTGTGTGTATTACATTAGTGCCTGGCAATTCCAATCGGATTAGAGCCCTGTTCCATGTCATGTGTGCCACCAGTATGCCCTGCAAGAAGTGCCCGTTGCTGTGAAAATCTTGTGTTTTATTTGGGTAATTGGTTCTTTTTAGATGTAATTGTATATATCCTCTTCTTCATACCTAAATTCTTTGTATTGTCTATTTTGCTTAAGCAGCAGAATGTTTTGGAAGAAAAACACCTGGGTTTTGTTCCCTGTTTTCTTTGTAAACCTACTTGCTGAATGTGGCCTGAACTTGCAAATAAATTTGCATCTCTCAAATTAATTTCTGGCAAATAATCGAAGCCTTCACCCACAAGTAATCATTTAAATACTTGGAAGGTATACTGTGAAAGTGAAAATGTTCTTCTATGTATTTGTAGAATGGAATGAAAGTGTTTTCGTTTTAATTTCCTTGTGGTTCTGTTCCCTTGTCAAATATCATCAGAGTCTAACTGTGCATTCTATGAAGCTGCCAGGTTTAATCAAGCAGTTCCACAAAAATGTAATCATATTGTCCTTTAATTTTATTATATAAATGTGACGGTTATTTTCCTTCATAAACTATTTTTTTTATCTTTTAAATTATTAAACACGATTTTCTGTTTGCGAGAACTACTCCTTTTTGCTGGAAAAATGTTTGTAGTTCTGAGAGACGCTCAGACTGGAAGGTACATGGTGGTTTGCAAAGTATTTATTCTCTGCTGCCTGTGGGCATGATTGTGCAACGCGGTTGCCTTGTAAAAATGTAAAGCTAAATCTTGACTCTGCTGCCTTTTCCTGTGTGTGGCAACTTGTATCAATGTTTTGTTTTCTTCTGCGGTCATACTGCCCTGGCTTAGAGACCTTTCTCTCTCTGCCATACGTTAAATACAAAGAATTAACATCTGCCACCCTTCTTGGAAAATAAATTATTAGGAAAAGGTAATTTAGAGGATTCTAAAACCATAAATACTGTGGAGTGGAAGGATAGAAATTGATTGCTCAAGCTTTTTATTTTATTACAGTTCCCAGAGGGCACTGGTGATGCAGGATCTGAACAATTAAAAAGTGCTTTTTATATGATGTGTAAGTGAAGCATGGAGTTCTGGGGTGATGTGGATGTTGAGTTGATGTGGTTCAAAAACATTTGTGTGGCTCTGTAGAAGAAAAAGTATAGAGAGCACTATGACAAACATATATAAAATGAGTACTAATAAAAACTTCTACTTTAGGAAGTCGCAATCCACAGATGGCTCAAATTGGGGAAAGGTACATCCTTGCCCTATTCTAATACCCTTCCTTCACATCCTTGTTTTAGTCTCTGTTAGGGAAACGGTATTGGATTTAGGGCCATCTATTGTCTCACTTACTACAGTGACTCTTAAGTTACATTACATAGAGCCTTTATTATCATCTGGGTGTTACAGGGAAGAAAACAAAGTTCGTCTTATTCAGCTGTTTAAAACTAGCTTATACTGTTTGATACTAGACACTTTAAATAGATGCGTACATATGAAGAAGCATTTTAAGGAAAGGTATGTCCTCATCATGACATTAATTTCTTAGTCTGAAGTAATTACATTATTCTCTTAAAAATCAATAATCAGAATCGATAACTAGTACTAGTTGCATATGAAATTAAAACTCTACAATCTTGCAGTGATGTATGTAAGACTATGTAAGAAATCACAGTAATTCATTATGTGTTATGAGAATTGGGATTGGAAGAGGTCTTTATTGGCGGGAAGTGGTAAAAATCAATTAGAGTATCACTTTGTTTAGGAATCTTGACCAAGTTTGGAAATAAAGTTATAAAAATTAGTCTGGAATCCAGAAAACAGCTTTTACCAGTATACTTCTATTCATGATATTACCAATTTTCAGTGACCCACTCCAGTTCTAAATGAAAAAAGAAATGAAAACCACTTCAGGCAAACAAAGCTTACTATCACAGTGGCAAATGAAGTAAAGAAAAACCCTTTACAGCTGATGGCATGTGCCATATTTGTTGTAAAATTAATTTTATTGTACTTCTTTTTATAAAGACTGAAATTTAAGAGTTTGTTATATGTGTTTACTCAAAGTAAATATGAACACCAAATTCTTAGCTACTGTGACAGAGGCGTGAGTTTAAAATACGGTTATGTGTTGTTATAAAGCATAAATTACACCATCAGAAATCTTCAGAACTTTGGCTTTTGTAGAACAGAACACAATTCAGTGTCTGCTCGGTGTGATTATGAATTGGTAGGGTATGGAGCTATGTGGTTTGTGTATAGGGCAACACAACTGCAGCTATGCTTCTCCTATGCATTATCCTTGCCATCCCTTCTGAAATTAGTTTGGTCGAAGATATACTTAGGGCATGATTAACGCATAACCTGAATAACCGCAAGTTGAGTGTAGTACAAAGCATTTATAAAAATTGAATGGCATACTTTAACCTGAAACACTTGTGTCTGTTCTGCTGGTGTCATCTAAAAATATTGCAAGTTACCAGAATTTTAGTAAGACTAATAATAAGAATAATGAGTTGAGAACTGCAAAAAACTGTCACAAAAGGCCAAGAAGATTTGTCTTTTGAAGCCATGACTAAACAGAGATATGTTGAAAGTTCACAAAATCGTGATTATTACAGTGGAAGGAGTTTGAGAATTTTTGGTTTTTTTGGTCACATTATGCAACTAAAAAAGACCCAGTGAAACAAACAAACAAAAGGCATGTTCACAGGTGATAATATGAAAAGTTGTGGGTTTTTTTCCCCCCAAATTAACCCATAGAGTTCACCAAATCTTGGCCTCACAAACATCTTGGGATAAAGAAACACAAAAATGTGTTTTAGCATATTGGATATGTTCTAGCAGCAGTGATTTTTATTGTGGAAGACAAAACGTGAGAAATAAATAATAATTTTAAAAGTTCAACTTTATGGTTGGAGAAACATCATTTAGATTTGGAGGAGGAAAAGGGGACAATGTAAACATGGAAACTTCTTGAACTGATTTTCTTTCTCAGCCCTCCTTTAAATAAATACCTCTAATTTTCATTGGTCTGTCTTGGAAGGTGGGGAGGGAAAGGGCAGGAAAAGGACTCTGTTCCTTTATGAAAATAAACAAATTACTTAGAGGCTGAAGTGAGATTTTATATTGTAAATAGAACATTATGCAATGTCAAAATATTTTTGCAGGCTTTACTACAACGTGTAGAAATAGGTTGAAAAAATTAGAAAGTATATGAGAAAGCATATACCTGTGCCAGTTAATTGTGCTGCAAAGTAATTTTATGTATATGCTAAGAAATGTTTCTCATGTTTCATGAGAATTAGTAGCTGGATGCTGCATGATCTTTATGTGGATGTATTGCACTGGGTGGTACTCTGTCATTTTCCTGTCCTTGTTTTGGGTTTTCCCACTGTTCATGTAAAAAGTGTGACACTTTTCTATTACTGTGTTTATCATGCAATTGACATTATCCATTTGAAAAGAAAAATGATCTGTGGAGGCATTGCGACGTGCGTGAGACTGGGTGGGGAAGTTGGGACATAGGTAATTGAATTAGAAGGAATTACATAACGAAGATATTTCAAATTATACCACAGCAAGAATGAAAACAGCTCTGTTATTTAGGGGGGCAGCAGAAAGTAATAACGACACACGTGAAATCTAATTTAGCACTTCTCTAACTGTGAATCGTATCCTCTCTCTTTGTCGTAATAGCGTTCACATGAGGTCACATCGACAGATAGCAAGGCACAACAGAAGCTCCGGCTGTGATTCCATAATAACAGTGTGAGAGAGATTGTAATAGTCCAGCCACATACCCATCTCACTCAGTGTCCTGCCCTTGACAGTGGCCAACAGCAGGTGTTTACGGTGTAGTAGCACAGCAAGATAAGCATATGTGACGCTTTCCCAAGACGTGCTTTCTGGGTCAGGGACTTGCTGAGCCTAAGGTGGTCCGCATCCATTAACTTGCCCTATTTGCTTTTGAACTGGAGTGATTTACTTATTTTTTTAATCACTCACAGCATCTCGTGAGGAGTTTCACAATTTATGCACCGTGTGGAAAAGTACTTTATCAAACGAAGTCCTGAACTCTTCGCTGCTGTTTTATTTGATGCTGCTCTGCTAATGAGCAGCGTCAATGGAAGGGATGATTGGCATTTGTTCCCTGTTCACCTTCTTCATCCAGTTACAGTCTTCTCCACCCCTTTGAGCTGTCAGTCTTGCTGGTAGAAGAGTCCTATCTTGGTTAATAGTTTATTATATAAAAGCCCTTATGCAGTCCTTGGTATCTCTTGCCTCGCTTCTTTCTACCTTTCCTTATGCTGTTCCACCCTTTTTAAGAAAGGATACCTTTTTGACAAAGGGGAACGGGGAAAACTGGCACATGGGGGTTCATTGTGAATTTTGTACAGTACTGTAGGTAATGGTGTCTTCCTTTTTTTCCCAAAGATAGTTTTCTGCTGCAATGTGGTGGTGGTGAGGTGGGTGTTGCGTGACAGTGGCTGAGCATTGAGTTTATGGCAAAAACTCTGAATAACATGCCAGGGTTTCATTCGGTGTGGTAACAGCAAGGGGAGAGATTGTTTTGTATGTGAGAGAAGGATTGTTATCCCTCATGAAACACCAGGTAGATGAACTAAATGGTGTACATCTGCCAGTTCTACTTGTGGTCCATCTGCAACTGTGTATCACCCTGAACAGCTTGAATGGCTTCACAAACTTTGTCACTTTTCTAAATGACCAGCTTCTCTGGATCAGTTAGAAATACTTTAAACAGAAAAGGCTCCGATAGAGATCCCTTTAGAGCTTGCTGGTCAATCCGTCTTCACTGAGGAAACTGGATACTTCTATTTCGTATCTCTTTGCTAGTTACTTATCTGTACAGATGCCTTCCTGCTTTATCACAGTCAAGCTCAGTTTTTGCAAGACCTTTTGTCAGGGGCCGCTTCAGAATAGATTTCGTAAAACCTGCTGGCTTGTATCAACTGGATCTTTGTCCATACAGCAAGCAGCTCCTTTAGATACCTGATACATGAGGAATCAGGTAAGCTATGCGAGGATGCACTGACCTTAAGATGTCATGTTTATGTGTACCCTTACTGTGTTGAAGCAGTTTCTCTTGCTGCCGGTGACTTACAACGCAGCTGCTTATGCTGTGTCAGGGCATCTCCGTACGCAAGGATAACGCTTCTGAATCTGTCCTCTCCTGGATCCTTGGCTTTCCAAACTTATTCCAATGCCATCTGCTCTTATATCTCCCAATTCCTTCATACCGTCTGCTACAGCTTGAGAGTAACTGCCTATGTGAACTAGTTTGTGCTCATTAATAAATTACAGCGGTGCAGAGGGAAGGGTTTTTTTTGCTGCAGCCCCCTTTGATACAGTTCAGGTACCACAGTTGAGGAACTTCTGACTTGGAGATAATTCTTGAAAGTGGCGCGTGGTGCTTTTTCAAAGCATACCCTTTTGGCAGAACGTTGGGCTTAACTGCTGGCTGAAGGGTTTAATATCTGAAAATAGATGTTAAATATTTCAGCAGTCTGTCCTGGAATCCAAGTGAGCTTCTTCAGATCTGTTAATTGGTGGGTAAAAGCTTTGCTGTATGCCTGTTTTGATGATGCCTTCTGTATTCTGGTGACCAAGGGGATGACTCTTGTAAGAAATGATGGAGACTTGGTGATTGGCAGACAGTTTGTAGATGACTGTATGCTATAAAGAATTTCTCTGTGGGAAGAACAGAAATCAAGCTACAAGAGTTACCTCTGTAAATTGTTTTCTCCAGAATGGTTAAATTACTCCATATTTCCCATATACATTTGTGTTCATATTTTTCAAATAACACCACCAAGAAGAATTGTGTACCTAAAAGTGACTTCATAAAGAAGATTGTGTTGTGTAATGCATTTTTAGCTTAACAAATGAGTAACACCCATAACTTTGGAAGTAACCCTTGGAATCATATATCAGACTATAAAATAGCCTCAAATTTCTGGAATTCTGTTATAATCAGTAGCTAGTTTTACCGTTCTTTTTTATTTCAGAGGTTTTAAATTGTGTTCTTTAACAAGATATGGTTTGGTATATTGGGTCAGTTTATTTGGGTTCTTTAATTTTTCCCAACTTTCATTTAGTGTGGCTGGAAAGTAAACTATTCTTGAGATTTGGAATCTGTTGTTTTGAAAATATTCATATTGCTATTCACATACCCTACTGATTATTAAAGTTCTCAAACACAGGAGGCTCACGTAATTTCTTTATCGATCGAGGAATTAGATTTCATACTACTGTGTTAAGAATGAGGAACATGAGGTAGATGTTATTTTTGTATGAGAACTTATTTTCTCATCAAGAATGATAATCCAGATTGTATCTACAGGTGATGGGATCAGTTGATTTCTGTTCTGTGACTTTTGTTTGTTTATTCTTTTTTGACTTAAGTAGACCTAAGAAAAGAGCTTTGGCTGTTTTTTATTAATAGAGTACTCTTAATTCGAAAGAGCTGGTTATGTATTGATGCAGTAGCGTCCGTAGATCAGATTTTCTTGGTGTGACCAGTAGAATCCTTTTATAAATGGATGATTTGCATCTATAAACTTAGAGATCTATTAGAATTACTTCTTGTAAGCCTAAGTATATTAAAGTCATTATTCTTGGCCATATTTTTAAAACTTATTCTATCAGCAGTTGAAGAAAACAGTACTCTCTTTTCCTGGTACCTTTTCTTTAGCTTTCATTCCAAGCTTACTTTTTATTGTTATGTAATAAGCAACTATCTGATGACCAAAGAACTGGTAGTTGCATCAAATCCAGTTTCTTTCCTGGTTGCATCCTTTATTCAGTAGTTTTCACATAGTGAATAACTGTCATAGGAAGCCAGCTGTTGTTTGCTAATTCAAAACTTCTAATGCAATGTTAGCATGCAGTAATGTGTTTTTCAGGCTATTACTTGTTGGACTCAGCTGAGTAAGACCAGTCCGTCGTTAATCTCTCTACAATTCAAACTACTCTCTTGTCTACAACCACTAATACCCATGTGTCCCGTGACTGGTGTCTCTGTGTCATAATAATCTTGGCACATTCAGAGACGTTGAAAATGGCCTGGAAATGGGATTTTATATTGTCATGTACATATTATTTTTTAAATAATTGTGTATCTAGAATTACTCTCATAAAGGAATGTATCTTGTTACTGTATTACCATTTCTCCATTTTTCTGGTGTTTTCAACAGCAGCTTTTCACCTAAGATTTTTTTAAATCCTGCGTTTTTGAGACAGAGTTGAATTTTTTAGTATTTTTGTTGGCCTGAACAGAAAAGGCATGTTGTTTTAATATAGGACTGTATTTTGCAAAACAACTTAAGAATAAAAGATGTTTGTACCTTTTTGTTTTGGTAAAATTGCCTATTAGAAAAAAAAATATTTTGTATTTAAAGGATACTGCTATCTAAAATACTGGAGGGGCGAGGAGAAGCCAATAGAGGTTTGATTGTGGCCTGTCAGTTAAGCGTTGGCAATTGTCAGTGTTCCTGCACTTTGGGAGAAGCATTAAGTAGTTTTTCTTCAGTTGAAATCCACAGTTATGATTTCTTCATGGGTGAAGAATGAATACAGAATGCTGACAAGCTTAGGGTTTTTCTTGGATTGTGTTGTCTGCATTACTCCAGTCTGGAGCCAAGTGTTGTTTCTTCTGTCTCTCATGTAAGCAAGAATTTAATTTAACCAGTGGTTACTTCTGCTGGGCCTTATGAGCTGAGAGAACAGTTTAGGTTTGATGGAATCCCTAGTTTTTTCCTGTGTAGTTAAACACTGCATTGAGTCTGTGGAAGAGCAAACATTTGATGCTGTTTGGTTCTCTTCAGATTTTTATTCAAGTTCTTTCTCATGTTACTCTTGTCTGTGTAGGTGTTTGGTGTATGTATTTTGTTCTTTGATGCCCTTTCTCTTCACGAAATCTGTACATATTGTTGAGACTGTTTTATTTTGGTGGAAATTTTTTCTATTCTTTTCTCATTACTGCTTGGAAATTCAAGGTTCAAGAAACGTACCTTGTGGTAGATGGTGCAGATGATAGCCTTAGTTTCCCTGGTATTCTTCCCCTGGACTTCAGACTTTCTGGTTAACTGCTTTAAGTTCTGTGCAGAGAGCCTTTAAAGGATTTAGTGGCTTTGACGTAAAAAGATGTGCAGGGAGGAGATGAAATGCAGCTCCATCACATGGGAACGTCTCAACCATAGCTTGAGTGTTTGCATTTGAAGGGGAGTGTTCCCTTAAATTGGAAAAAAGGACGATGCCCACTGGAGGTCACTATTTCAACTCATGGAATTCCACTTGTAGTGCTCCAGTGCCTGTGTAGGTGACATATAGGGTGTACTCTGTGACTGAGCATGTGTTTACTTAGAACAAGGTACTTGAACGGTTGGGTTGAATCTGTGCCTGAGGGAGTTTTAAACGCTGATGAACAGGCATTACGGGACTGGGGGGCACAGACCTTATTTGCAATTCACCCTTTGTTTCGATGTGCCATGGTTCAGGTAACTACCCATGTCCATGCCCCTATTGTATTTTGATAAATATGGTTAAAGAATATGTCATCATACACTATGATTTTTTTTTTAATTTTAAAATTGAGGTTTACTTAGTAATTTTTTGATCGTATTAATATTTTCTGAAACATCAAGATGTGTTCTTATTTTCCCTGGTTAATGCAAACTAAAGTTACCTGGAAAAATGTTTAAGATATGTCATGTTAGTGCTTATGAAAAGTACAGATTCTTGCGTATTCTTTTATCTATCTATCTATCTACTTAAATATAATAAAGAATGGCAATGTAGGATTTTTGCAGTGTATTAGTTGCACAGATGGTACCTGAAATAGTTTCAACTTGGAGGAAAGTAATTCCTGCAGTTGATTCCCTATTATAATCTGTGCAGTTAGGACTGCCATTCCATTGATGAATTGTGTAGTACGGTAAGAATTGTGAGACAAGGAAATCTTTCTATGCAATATGAATTGAGGGTTAGTGATTAAACTGATTACAAGCCTTGCTTAATTAAAAAAATATTTTAAAAAGCACAGCTTTTATGTCACTGCTGAGCTTAATTTCTGATAAGGGCTGAAATAAAGATACCTGATGAGGAAAAGTTGGCTGACAGGTTTTCTGGGCAGCTATGTAATAGCTATTTTTATGTAAGGAGTGAGCTAAAGTGCTATGCTTAGAAGAAAAATTCACACAAAGATTCAACCCTCATGTGTCTCTCTTTCTGTTTTTCCCCACCCTCCAGTGATATGCAGCTTCCGAGGAGCTGTACCGCAAGGCTTGGTCCTGGAACTAGGTGAAACTGTCCAGATCCTGGAGAAATGTGAAGGTAAGTGTGATGTCCATGAAGGAACCCCATTTTCTATATAAGAATATACAAATATCTTAATCTAGCAGATTTTAATAAGTTGCTTGGAAATCATGATGCATCAAATCAAAGCACTTGAATAAAACCTGATCTGACCCACTTCCCATAGGAAAGGCTGAGTGCTGTTGGCACTAATCCAGTCTGATAGGGGGTCAGTGTGTTTTAAGTTAACCATCTGTCCAGAAAATCTTGAACCCTGCCCTGATTGTTGTATTGCAATTGGATCTTACAGTGAATTTTCATCATGTAAAGTATATAATCAGTATATTTTTTTGGGTTATATTTTCTTAGTGGTGTTAGGCATTTCAATTAAGTGTGTCAGTGTTTATTATTTAGAAACATCTGAACACATGAAAAATATTAGAAATTAAATAGATTAGCAAATTAGCAAATCGTTTGGGAACAAACCTGCAAAAAACATAAAGAATATAGGTTTGGGGGGATTGCTTTGCATGTATCTTCATGTGATTTTTTTTTTTTTTTTTTTTGTACTTAAAGGAAAATATCATTGTAAATGTTATAACTATAGTTCTTTATGTGGCTGGAGATGTCTGTGTGTGAATAAATTGAATGTCCTAATCCTCTGCTTTATTCGCATGAATAGTGTGATTGAAGTTGTTGTATTTAAAAGGAGAATGCTTTTTATCCTAATGTTCAGAGTAAGCAAGTAGTGTAAAACACGTCTATTGAGTAGTAGGCTGACAAGATACAGTATGAGAACATGTTTCACTATAGTCTGAAGTGGAATAATTTAACCTTAATCCTCAAATGTTAAATCAAATTCAAAACCAGATCCACACATTTGAATTACAAATTAACATTCCACATAGTTGTAGGTTTGTTTTTGTGTTTGTTTAGTCATTTTTCATCTCCAGTGTTCGTGTTGCTACACAAACCTTCTGCATGCTTGTCAGAAGACTGCTTTTCTTCTCATGCCTAGAGCCATCATTTGCTCTTGATGCTTTTTCTTGTGTTTGGGTGTTTTGTTTGTTTACCTACTCAACTCTTCATGAAGAAGTGACCTCTTATGTGCTAATTTTTCTAGGAAAGTAGTAGCTGCTTCACCTACGCTTGTAAAAAATTTTCTGTTGAATGAGAGTTTTGCAGTGCAATAGTGATGTTTAATTGATGAAGCGTGCTGTAAACAATATCTGTGGTATTATACCTGCAACTGATAATATTTTTTCAAGAAAACACATGTGGTGTAATGGGCTGAGCTTTACTCAAGCACTGAGTGTTGACTGTAGTCATTCTGCCAGATCTTGTGGATTAGTAAATGGTGCAAGCTCAGGAAAAATTTATTACTTTGCATAGGATAGTATAACTCTAAGGTAAAACAGTGTATAGTGCTGAAAGCAGTCATATTTTCAAACCATTTCTGGTAATCAAGGAAACTTTCAAAACTCTGGGACACAAAAGCACGATCTCAAAGGAGCAGGCTGCTTTCAGAAAAGCAAAAGGCTAATCCAAGGTCGCCTTACAGTGTTATAACAGTTAGGCTCTCTATATTTCCTTTGCCAGTAGTTTTGAGGATGATTCCTCAAACACAATTCATGCCAGTCTTCAAATGCGGAGAAAGGAGGCAACACTCAGACAAAGTGTTTTCCTGCGTGGAAGGAGGTGTTTGTAAATATTTTTTTTTTTTTAAGCCCTCTATCCTGTCATTTTGGTTGAGGTGCCTTTACCATGAACTTTACATATCTAAAAAGAACTGTTAATTCTGGTAATAACATCTGGAACTCCACAATATGAAATTCAGCTGAATATTCAGATGGTCTGTGCTGCAGCTCTTGCACGTGTGAATTATGCAAAAGCAGCACACTAAACGTACAAAGTAGGTTCTTGAAAGAAAACAGTAGTCGTTTAAGCTTTTTTGTCTAAGTGGTTAACATGGTCCTTGGTTTGCCTTGCAAATTTAGAATGAAACATACTTTGTCATCTACTTCTGCATTATTTGCTGGGGATTCTTTTGTCCAGACAAACTGGATAAATTAATGATAACTCATGCAAATAAGGGTCACAGCTGTGGAAGTCATCAGAAGATCCGTTGCTGTTTCAGCTTCACTTCTTAGAATAGTTGTGCATAATTCTCTACAGTAGGGACTTTGCTGTCTGGGTCAAAAGGATTCACACGCATGCAAACCTTCTAGCGACATGAAGAATGATTTTGGAGACTCACTGAAGAAGTCATGGCTGACAAAGATTCAAATACTAGCTATACGTCTGAATGTGCTTATTTTTAATCATAATGACTTATTGAACAATTGTATTATTATTACAAAAGAGCAAGTGCTCCTTTGTAGTGACTGGTGTAAAAAGCAGTTGCTGCATTTAGAGCAATTGAATGAGAGAGTAGGGAATTTTCTGTATCAACTTCTCAGGTACCTCTGCAGCTAAGTTTTACATAGATTGGCAGAGTAAAGCAACAAATATATATGCATACACACACTTATATATATACACATGTATTTTTCTCTTTAAGGCTAATAAATATGAATACCAACTGATAACACATTTTTTTAAAATTCTTTTTTATTGTGGTTGTCTATGCATTTTTAAAAGAAAATGCAATGAAATACAATTGTCTTTGTTACTATAGATCGTGTTCATGTGCTGGAAATTGGAACTTTTGAATTTCAGTCAATTTGTGTGCCTGCCATTCTGCGTGCTTTCATTCCAGGCCACAAATGTCTAAATCGCTGTTTTCTAATCCCGTCTAAATCTGACAGATGCCTCCCACTGCCCCCCCAATAATTCAATATGACAGAGTTCAAACCCATGGACTTAGTCTGCCTTCCCTCTGAAGCTACCAAAAGCTCCATTCATGTTTTCATCAAATGTGATGCTATCTGTAAAACATGCTGTGTTATTAGGGTGGTGTTATGGTTACTGTTTGCATGAAGGACTACGAGATCCTCAACTGGTCTCACTCAAATGGAGCAAATAGTCTTCAAGATACCAGTTGTTCATATGCTTGTCTTTCACAGCTTTCCCCTCTCTCTGTTCCCCTCTCTGAGCCTTTCCACTTACTCTCTTGCCACTGAGAGGCTTGAAACAGTAAGTGGTGTTCTCTGCTTTACATGCCATCCATTCAGGAGGTGAACAGGTGTGGCAATAGTATGCCACCTATAAATGCTGAAAGACAGAGTTTTCTTTTGTCAAGTAACAAAGCATGAGCGTATTCATTGTTTGAAATACACATGTGGACTGGCGGGTTCAAAAGAACACCCTGTTTTTCAAGCCACACAGTTATCGTGCTGCCACTGGCAGTAGCTGAGAGTAACTAGTGTCATTCAGAGTAAATTTAAAATGCCTGGTTTATCCATTTATTTTTATTGCTACGGAGCAGTTTTCTTGAGTTTAAAAATGCTACAATTTCAGTGGCTTTATTACCTTGAGATTCTTACATATTCACCGAAGAAAAGAAACACTAGCTGATGCCTGAAGCACCAGTTAAAAGAATATTATCTTACCCGTGCAAATTCTGGTATCCACACACGTGTTTGTTTACATGGTTTTAATGTGTGTGTATGTTAATAATAGTGTTCTTAAGCCGTGTGTGTAATACATTTAAAGTTTCCCTCTGTTATTCCATGGTCGAATTAAGGCTTTCCAGTATTAGAGACACCTAAGCAGCAGATACAGCTTGCAATTATTTTTTTTTTCTTAAATTCTTGAAGAATTCAATGTGCTTGAGAAGTGGTATGTTCGCTGCGCTCCCACGTTGTACCGTAGAGATGAGCGAGGAATCCCACTTTGGGCTCTCATTGCCGTGGTAGCAATGCAGGTTTCCTTCCACCTGCAGTCGAGAGCTGTCCTGTGGCTGGCTGGGCCAAATTGACTCACTCCCAGTAAGTTGAGCTTACCCTGAGAAAGATGTCTCCAGTGAGATAGCCCTTTTTCTCTTTGCCTTTTTTCCCTTTTGATCCCTTTTCCTCTTTGCCTTTTGTGGAGCATGCCAGTGGAACTGAAGTCTCTTAGGCCGGCACGGCTGCTGCGGATGATCTTGCCTGGCTATTCAAACCAGTCTTTTGGAGCACAGGAACGACTTCTTGATGGCCCTCTCTTTGGCTAATGCTAAGATAAACCACATTCTCTCTCTTCTGCTGTTGTTGTGGCACCTCTCTGACTGCATTATTAGCATATTCCTGTGGCTCTGCTGGCATGAGGCTGCTCCCCGACGTGGTGTTGGCAGGCTGGGTTGGGTATTCATCTGCTGCTCGTCCTGTCCTGGCGCTGCTCGGAGCATCAAGCTCAGAACAGCGTGGTCTTGGCAGTGAGTGGTTTCGGCATCAGGAAGCTTTTGCTAAGCACGGTTACCATCCCTCTTCTGGGTCACTTTGAGTACCTTTACCTCTGCATAAAGATACTCTGCAAGCAGCTTATATGCAGACTCAAAGGTAAAAACAATCGTTTATTGGCTAGTATATGCAAAAGATGGCTTTCCTCCAGATTTGAGGGTTACTCACAGTATTGCAAAGTATACTGATTTTTGTAGCGCAAAGATGGTTCGAGTTGTTGCAGCAGATTCTACTAGAAGTGCTTTCTTAAAGAAAGTTAAGCTTTTAAGTTTAAGTTTAGCTTTGGGACTGACCATAAATACATATGCAATTTATTTTCAGATTTCTGTTTGCCAAGAAATTATACGTGGAATTTGTTTTTTCTTACAGTCTGTAGCTGATGCTACTTTATTCAACCTGGATACTTGAGCTTTATTTTTCTGAAAAATAGATCAATACCTTTCAATTAGGATCCTTTTGTTCTCCTGCTACTGAGTGCTCAGAAGGGATGAGCTTTTTCCATGTGACCAGACGTCTTGTCGATTAAGTGGAAATCTGAAAAGAGTTATGAGGTGGCTTTTGGAAAGAATATCCTGTTTCATTCAAGGCACTTTTAAGTAAAGATCAAAAAACATCAGCTATTCTGATCGCCCAGATTAAGAGATTTGAGATGTGGAGGCCTGCCACAGAGCTCCTTTTGTGATTTAACTGGGCTTGCACTCTTTCTGAGACTTTGGAGTGTGATGCGTCTTTGGGAAGACTGTCTTTCTGTAAGAGTACGCAGGTTTCTGTAATATGGCTTCAAGCATCCCACACTGAATTTCCATAGTGCAGGTAGTTGTACGTGAAAGGTATGTTATTTATATAAGCATTTTTTTTATATCTGATGTTGGTATATGCATTCCCAATCTGTTTTTCTGTCCTGCCTCTTCAGAGGCCTTTTTGAATTCTAGGGTTCAGAGGAGCTAAGCAGGAAGGTTAATACTTAGAGCTGAAAAAGCCCTAGGAACATAGGGAAGGACCGGGACACATCTTGCATATACTGCTAAGTGATTCAGCTTTTATTACTGGCCTGCGAGTAACCTACAACGTGAATATCTATATAGACAATGCATTTTGAAGAAAAAGTTATGAGCAGTGGTGGTCTTAATGTGCAGGAGGAAGAGGCATAATGGGGTACTTTTCCTTTTGTTTTTCTCCAGTTTTATTGGCATGGAAGTAATCTTTGAGGGATTATTTGCTCTGTAGGGTATACAGAGGGCCGAGCTGTAGATCCGCCTACTCTTCGCTTTTCTTAGCTTGTATCAAATATTGATAGATGGCATTGAAAAAAGCGGCAGTAAAGGATTGTGTTTTTTCCTGGGTTTTACGTTTTGCCTTAGAAACATAATGTTCAGAGACCATGGTAGGTTCATCTGGCGTGGGTCCCTGTGCGGTGTGGCTGTATTGCTTCAGGTAGTCTGCTTGGTTTATCTACTACACTGTGCAGTAGAGTCCATGTAAAAGCAAAGTTGGAATAGGGCTTTAAGATACAGTGACTTGTCCAGAACACACTGGAATAGATGTGATTCATTCAATTTTCTTCTACAGTACTTGGGTTAAACCTTTGTTTTGGGGATACTGAGAATGTAAAGCATGAGATGTTCAAAATCAGATTAGGAAAGTGTATGTAATTCCTGCACTGACAGTTTCTGTTTTACTGAGGCATTATGTCTATCATACTAGAAACTTCTTTAAAACAAACAAAGGAAAAGCCTTGCACCTCCTTTCATCAAAATTTATCAAGTACTTGGCTTTGTCATGACACTTATTCAGAAATACACAGCGACGCGACATTAAGATGCAGTCCAAATGGCTGCATTCATCCCCAGCTTCTTACAAATGTTCGGTCGTAACAGCGCTTTCTTCAGTTGTTACTGTGCTATGGTGTAAGCAGTAGGCTCATCCTGTGCCTGTCTTCCTGTGTGAGCAAAGAAAAAACGTTTGCTTACAGCGTCATCTGTATCCTTGGCCGTATTTTTGCCCATTCTAGGATGTCTTCTCATTTTCTCTACTTTGGCTATGATATATACTTGAAATTCATTAGACTTGTTTGGGATATATTTAGTATTGCCTTTCCTATCCTGAATAGGGCGTTGCTTAGAATGGTGCTTTTAATTTTTGGTGTTCTTATAGCAAATGATGTTACGTGGTATAGAAGATGCCTTTGGCTGATTCAGGTCAGCAGTGCCAGCTGTATCCCCTCCCAACTTCTCGCCTACCCCTAGCCTGCTTGCTGGGGGTCGCACACAGGGAAAAAGAGAAAGCCTTGATGTTGTACAAGCACTGTTCAGCGATAGCCAAAATGTTGGTCTCTTATCAGCACTGTTTTAGCCTTAAATACAAAACACGGGACCAGACACGCTGCTGTGGAGAAAGTTAATTCCCTCCCAACCAGACCCAGTTGGGAGGGAATTAACGGTGATTCATTTTTTGAAACAGTTAAAATTATCCGTCTTCCTCTCCCTAGGTCATCCAGTAGGTCAGGCAGTTTGAGAATATTCTTAGCTGTCAGGAAAGGAAATGGGGAGAGGCATTGTGTGCATGAAGCAGTCTTTCTCTGTGGAGATTGGTAGATGTTCTAGCTCTGGTCTTGCCCCTTAACTTCATCTGTGCTCAAATTCTTATTACTTACTGATAATTACTAGACAGTTAATCTGTTCTACTTGTGGATACCCATGATTGCTGTTTCACATTAACTTACTCACAAAATTCTTGTCACTTCATGGCCATGTTTTTCTACTTCTTGATTTTTAAATCTCATCTTTTTCACCGTTTCCTTGAAGTCAGTACCCTTTAAAGACCATGTATCACTAGAAAATGTCATAATTCTTAGTATTAACAATTAATTATTGGCAACAGCAACACCCAAAAACATTAGGCAATATTGAGGTCTGACCATGTAGTGCGTGTTGTTATCAGAATTAGCTGAAGCACCTGCCTGGATTTGATGACTGTTGTGATTACATCCTCCAGAGTAAATGTTGTTTAAAATAGATTAATATTGATCTAATCATATATTTAAGACTAATTCCAGAATAAAGGTTTAGTTCATTTTAGTGAATAATGTAATGCCGATGCAATTTTCTAAATGTGTTTTTAAAAAAAGCATTGTACCTTTTCTCATAGCTTTTACTTTGAGATATAGAATGAGTTTTTGGTGGTGTTGACTGTAAGCAAATAAGGAATTATATCTTACAATTTAGTGCTTTCAGGTTCTAGTGAGCTCTTCTTTTTACTGTATCTTGCTTGCATGGAGTTGGAAGAAACTTTGATTCTAAAAATACTATACCACACTGAAAAAGAAAAGAAAGGAAAACTTAAGATCTGGAAAGCATGATCTACAAGATTAAAGGGCAATGTACCACTTTTCAAATGTATAAAAGTACCTACAAAAGGGAAGTCAACAAAATGGTTTCCGTATTTTCCAAAAGAAAAAATCCTGGATTCAAATAACAGCAAAGAAAGTTGATGTTCTAAAGTGCATGTATGTTGTCTGAGCCATTGAAGTATGTTGTCCAGTGCGGATTTGCCATCTCTACTTGAAAATCTTGAGTGTTTATGTCAAGTAGTGTATCAAAATGTTATTGTTACGTGCAGTTTTGTTGTCCAATGTTGACCAGTGGAAGAAGTATCTTCTAAAAAGAGGTCCGTGCAACACCACCACATTTGAACTGGTCTGTGTGGAGTAGAAGAAATATACCCTGTTCCTTGGAGTACGGTACAGAAGTACCTTGGAATTCAGGTTTTGTGGAAGTTGTAGTGGATCATTTTCTACAGGCGAGGAGTGCTTTGATATTCGGTCCTGAGGATAAGTTATTGGACACTGTTAAAAACAGGCTAAACATCTGTGAGGAGAGGTTTAGAGATAGCGCTTGGATGAGCTAGATGATTTCTCGGGGGTCCTTCCATTCCTGTTTCTCACACTCTGTAAACACACATCTTTTAAGCTTTGAAGATTTGTGACGGGATTAAGAGCAGGAAACTCAGAAATAAGGTAGTTTTTTGAAATTATCTTCATCCCTCACCCTGCACATCTAAATCATTAGCTTTATCAGGTTTTGTTCTAACTTCTGTTCGTGAACTTAGATAAATCCACTTTTTTCCATATTTACTGAGAAGTTTTCCATTCTGTTTGTCTTAAAGCTTAAAATATATGCTTATTTCTAAGGTATAGAGTCTATGAATACAAAAGTTAGCAGAATGCTGTATTTAATATTGGTAACAATGAGTCAAGGATAAATGCATTTATTTTTTTCTGTGAAAAAATATGTAGCATCTGTTACTCAAAAGCAGGTGTTGCAGACACATTTGTGTGGAGTGTTAGAAATTACTCATTTTAAGAATGTACGTGTTTGTGCAAATATGCTTCTATTGATATGATTGCCATGAAGTATGATCAACTAAAAATAAATTGCAAACAAAATTTTATTTTTAATGTAAGCAGTAATTTCATGGGAAAATAAATCTTTGATACGTCCTAGCTTCATGAGAAATTTGTGTAAGAAAGAAGACGGATTTTAATTTGCAAATGTCTTGAATTCATCAATTATTTTCTTATATTGACTCAGATTTCCTTTAAAAATAATTCAAGTCTAGCAGGCTGTATTTAAAATTAAGTCAAGGCCCACTTCCCCACTTCCGAGCCTCTCAATGAGACTCATGTCGTAACTCAGCCAAATACGAAGCCCTTTTTCTGAGAGAGATAAAATACACAGTTACTTCGTTCTGTTCTTCTCCATTCGCCATAGCAGACCACTGACAAGTTTTCCTAGTGCGCTTTTAAATGCTGCAGATACTGACAGATACCTGTCCTCTGAAGGGGGGGAAAAAAAAAAAAAAAAAAAAGAAAAGTAGGAAGTTGCTGGAAAAATCGGAGGAATTTTTATGGAAAGTGGATTTAGATCATGTGAAATCGTTGGGTTTTGGCAGGTTTGGGTTGTTGCCTGTCCCAATGCCGGGCTGCAGTGGGCAGAAATGACGTGCAGGCAGCCGGACCCGCTGCTTGTATGGGTGGTAGCTGGGCCTGGCTGGCTTTGCCGGCGAGTTT
>NW_010551711.1:0-7525 GCF_000687285.1 Phaethon lepturus
AAAATAAAGTAATAAAAATATTTAATAAAAAATAATCCGATGGAAAACGAATAATTGAGAACAGTTTCCTTTGCCCTGCGGCCAGGCTGGATGTACCCCTGCCAGGTTTTCGGTCCTTGGCAGCGGTTGCATGGTGTGTCCCCCAGGCAGCGACGTCTGGCAGCCCCCAGTGCTTGCTGTCCCAGGGCACGGCCACCCTCGCCCTGTCTCCCAGCAGGCACCCTCGGCTCCCAATTCCTCTGCGCCCCCAGTCCTCAAGCGTTCTAGTCGGGGACCCAGCAAGCTCCTGAGAACGCGCTGCCTTGCAGGTGTTGCCTGGAGCGGAAGCACCTCACGGATGGTGGTTCAAGGTCTGCTCCCCGCCCCAGGCAAGAGCAGCAAGTTTGCCGGTCTAGCAGGCTTCCCCCCAGCATTTTCACAAGCGGTTTCACTTACCTTGCTTGAGCTTTGGGGAGTTCAGTTTGGGGTGAGGGGTAGGTCAGCTCTTACCGCATAACTAGACGCGCGAATGTAACCCTTACCGGTTCCCCTTCCAGCTCCCAGAGTTCCTGCCAGGCGGCACAGCGAGGACCACGCTTCCCCCCTCTGCTGGGACGTTTTAGCAGGAGACAGGCTGTACCAAAGAGCCGCAAAGATTTCCTAGAGACGCTCCAGCTTGAAGGAAAATCCTGGGGGCATCTACAACCTTTCTTCTCTGCAGCCTTTGACGCAAGGCTCATGGCTGGGGGGGGGGGGCCAGGCTGGTGAGAGCAGCCCCAGGGCGATGCTCAGGGATGACAGGAGCAGAATGAAACCCCCACACAGGACCCTGCACGCCCTGTGAGATTCAGAGATGACGGAAAGCCACCCTGGCCCCCTTCTCCTTCTGGAAAAAGTTTTTAGTGCAGCTGAGGTGCATTCAAGAACTTGAGCTACGGGATTGTGCAGTTTGCTTAAGCAAATACTGCTTTTGTCAGTTGTCCAAATGACTGTTTGCACACAGGCTGTCCTAGCATCCTGCCAGGGCTCCAAACATTCATCTATGGACAAGTTTTCTGGGAACCTGTGCCTGCAGCTTTGCCTTGCCTTCTGACCATTTTAAGACCAACCACAAAAATATGAGCCCACATGGAAATGTAGGTATCAAAGATTGCATTCGCCAAGCCTTGCAGATGTATGTGACTTAGGGAGCCCCGCTCAGGCCACCACCACTGCCACCTTGTCCTAACCACAGCACATCACACTCAGCTCAAAGCCTAAACTAGCAAATTGTGTCTATATCCCTCATCAGCGGAGGCTACCACAGGAAAAAAGACACCAAAACTGAGTGGGGGTGGGTGGGAAGGGAATAGTGGAGCAGGCGGAGACAGTTGGTCCCGTGTGTTTTCTTTCCTTAAAGATAAAAATTTACCCCAGTCAAATGAAAAATCAGGAACAATGCAGGAATTTTAAAGAGGCCCAAGCTGCCACCTGACTCAGCGTCTAGGCAGGATATCGATTAGTGAGGCTATTCTTTATTCCTCTGCTATTGTTTAAGACTGGCCTCCCTCATGACAGCAACAGGCGTGGGAACACAGCAGCTTTGGTGTTAAAAAGTGCTTTTATCACTGAGCTGAGTAGAGGGGTCTCTGGGAACCAGAGATGGTGTGTCTGATAGCCAAGAAAAGGCATTCAGACAGAGAGCCTTATTCGGAGATCTCTAAAGCCCTGCTAACAACTGAAGCACACCAACGCGATGCAGCACATCCCCAGTCCAGCATTTCTTCTGAGTTGTCTTCAGGCTCCGGTGAGTTCAGAGAGGTGCAGAAAGAAAACAACTCTGCCTGCTAAGAATTCTTGGGGTTTGTCCTTAAGCCCCTGTAACTGCTGTGACAGCAGCTCCCGTAGACATACCCACCCTGCTTTTAAAGAAGCCAGACCTTTCTCTAAATGATGTGGCACAGCATAGAGAATAGGCTCACCATGCATGTCCTTATCCCTCCTCTTGAGCAGGTTTTGCTAGCCAGGCTGGGCTCCAGCCTGCAATGGCTGCCACAGTAACGTCAGTAGGCAAGGGCATCTCCTCCGTGCTCAACAGAACCCAACGACTGTAGGGCGGCGTGCATCGTCGCCACTCAAACTGCCCAGGTGCCTGCAGCCCACCACCGAGGCACCACCAGCCCTGCCAAGTGAACTGATGGACAGCTACACAGTTTCCTGGTAGCTCCAGGCCAGAATAAAGCAAAACCTTTGGTTTCCTGGTAATTCTCGATGCACTAAAAAGCAACATGCTCCAGTACTTGAGCACAACTGATTTGACTGAGTAGGGGGCAAAGAGTGACCACCAAGCAGGTTTTCAGCCAAAATATTTCTGACTCTCCTCAAGGATGTACAGCTGGCTCCTGATTTTATAATCTCTGTAGGTTTGTTCTTCATTTGCAACAGAATCCCACGTGTAGCCACCTTATATATACATATGGGGGGGTCTTCTTTTTTCATCTACCCTTAAGATAAGATAAAAAATGAAACTCCTTCAGGCACTGACTGTACAAATATCAACATATGAATTCAGTTCAAAGATAGGCCAAATGAAAGCACAACAGTGCACTGGAGAGTGGATCTCCAGACACAAGACATGCTCTCTGTAGACACTAGGTATTTATTCCAGCATCTAGAAATGCTCTGCAACATTGCTTCACGTTTCTGTGTAAGAATACGCAGTTTGGTAATAGTGTGACTGCACCAACTTTTTCTGCAGGTTTTCATGCTTCAGTTTCATTCTTTCCATGCATTTTTCACCTTCCCAAAGTTTAAAGCCAGTCAGGACTCAGCCAAGATCCTCCTCCTCCAGTCTGACAAATGGACAGCCAAGCTAAACTTGGACATTTTTTAATAGGTGATAGCCACCCTTCTACAAGAACCGTGCTAGCACAAAAATACTGTTTTTCCAGGATGATGGACACCCTCTGATGTTATCTCAGGGCTGGTTATTTATACTGCCTTCGTGCCAGCTTGTACTCAGCACCTAGCACAGAGCAAGCCATGCACCAGGCTGGGAAGCTGAAACACGGAGCCTGGCTCACGCTGCCCTTACAGGCACCATAGACACGACATGGTGGAGCCACTTGGCTCTCTGAAAAGAAACCCTGCTCTAGCACTAACCTGCACATCGATACAGAGATAAGCAAAGTAGCTACTGCATCGGCTCACAAGCTTAGCAAAGATGTCAGTTATGTCCTTATCCACATATTTGGGCAGTCAGGAGTCAAGGAATCTGCCATCTTACCCATTACTCCACAACCCAAAAAGCAATCCAATAGATGCAGCACGTTGCAGTTTACGGGACAGCTCCTCTCTTCTTGAGCTCAGCGACACAGTCATATTTTCACTCCTTACTTTCTGGCCTTCTTCCTCTTCCAAACCTAGCTTGCTCCTGGACAGTGAAGGTGCATCTACAACTCACAAACTAACAGGACCAAGGCACTGGCTCCAATATGATCCCACTACCATCAGTACTGTTGAACTCTCAGCACGCTCCCTGGCAATTTCTCTCCAGGCCAATAAAGTTCTCCCAGGATGGTTTGGGTGCTGGCCTGACCTGTTATTAACAACTCCCACAAGGCAGCATGGACAAAAGCAGCCTGTTTGGGGTCTGAGGGAGGGCAAGGAGAGCCAGGCATACATAAGCTATGCTATGTCATTTGCTCTCAAGACCAGCAGAGCAGTCTCTCATCAATATTAAGACATTGCCTTTTCAATCCATATTGATCAAAACCCCAGAACCTCTGCCTACAGCACTAAACCTGTGTTTGGGCAATGATGCCTCTCTTGTCAGGGAGCTGGTCACAAAAATGCTTCCTACAACTTTTTCCACAAAGGGTTAAGTTTACTCAGGAGCCTGGAGTATTTAAAGATGGATGTGCTTCCTCTGCCAATGCAGCAGCTCATACTCCTCCCATGAACTTCACCTGCTACCACGCTGCTTTGTCTCCTGGCCATTTTAGATTACTCCATCACAAGTGCAGACTACAATCCCCACAGGACTCGGGCATGGTGTCTCACAGAGCAGGAGAGATTGCTCTTCAGGACTGCCTCAAAAATCCCCTGGGCACAGGAAAAGAAAGATGTCAATCTATGAACCACTTCAACAATTGTTGCCTAACTGGAACGGGAGCTCAGAGGCAAGAACAGTCTATGTGAAATCTGGGGACAAAGTATCCTCTGCCAAGGGGGTCCCAGTTATGGCACAATCTTCCAGAAGGAATCGAAAAAATCCAGAATGAAGGACCCATTTTTTAGGTTTCTTTCTTGTTGAGAAAAGCCTGCCATGAAAATAAGTGTTGATAAACTTTTCTAACAGAAAAACTCAAGCAACCAAAACAAAAAAGCTACTCTGACAAATCTGCAAATTAAAAAGCAAATAACATGTATTTTTAAACGTAGAAGACTCTTCCTCAGTGAGTAATCTGACCCCCTAAGTTAGAAATGTTATCGATGCTATAGGGCATATGTGCCAATGTATAACGTTGCTCACCAGATACATACATAGGTGGATAGATACATTCATTCATGCTAGCTGTGAACTTGTTCATGTTCTAGTCCCTATCCAGGTCACTAGTATATATTTTAAATAACATCTGTGCTACAATATGCTTTTGAGACACGTCCCTTTATTAACTTTTTTTCTGTGTTAGACTGGCAAACTACTTCAGTAATTTACTTTCCTTCTTTTTACTTGTTCATGACCTGTAACAAAGCTTCCTCCTCAAATCAAGACCTCTTCACATCCTAAATAGCTTAATCTAAGGAATTTTTGAAAAATAAGACAAATAACTTCTCCATTTACTACTTTCCTTGCTATGCTGAAGAAATGCTGTACACCAATATGATTTGCCTGTACAGAAGCTGCTGCACTGACCTCGACCTGCTACAGACCATCTGCTCCCAGCAACTTATAACCAGGTGAGATGGGATCTCAGGACGTTTGAACTTCTTTAATGTCATCAGCTGAGATTAGCCTTCCTTCTGGACACCAGTTGCCCCAGCAGTTCATCTTTACTACCAGTAAAGACGAGGACAGACAGACAGACAGACTAGGAGTCTAGCCGGGATTGTGGCACAGCTGAGGAGTGGTACAGCTCAGAGGGCAGCCTGTTACCAGAGAGAGTAATTTGGAGGCTGCTCTATGTAACGCAAGAAGCCTCAAACAGTCCCAGAGCTCAGAGGGCTTTAAGATGGCTTAAGGTAGGCAAGTGGTGACTTTTCTCTGCTGTGTCCCCATTCTCCTTCACTGCAGCTTACAACCCAGTCCGGAATTAATTTCTCCATGTTAACCACACTTGCTATGTGATCGCTGGTTCCAGCAACTGGAAGTGCTGCAGGGCATTTCTGACCATCACCAGCTGGGTTCAGCAACTTGGACAGAGGAAACAGCAGAAGACCAAAGGAAGCAGGAGGCCCAGAAATTTCCATCTTTGGAGATCTCTGGCCATTACCAAGGCCAGATAATATTAATGTTGGCATCACATTAAGTTGCTTTAGCTCCATCTTCCTCTTTTTTTATAGCTGAACCATCTCACAGCTTTGTTGTGTTTGGAAACAAAATGAGTGAGTTCCCACCCAGTTCAGCACCAAGCAGATTGCCTACACAAAGCAGGCCAGATACCACTCCACAGATCACCATTGACCTCTGCGTGGATTCCTGTAACGCTGGTCTATTTGCTTATACAGCTGCAGGCTACTATTTCACATCACTTCGGTAGCTGAAAGATAATCCTGTGTCATTCCTGTGCTGGAGTTTCCATGTGGGTCCACTTTTCAGAGTGGAAAATAATTCTTTTTAACTATATGAAGCGATTTCTCAAGCTATCTTTTTTAATGCAAGGATGATCACACAGTTCTGTGCAGAGGAGGAAAAATGGAAAGGATCACTCAGGTGGAAAAAGAGTTGTATGACCAGGATTGGAAAGAATTTGACTGGAAGAGTGGTCTGGATTTGCCGAGACCTATCAGATAGGAATGGGAGAAGAACTTCTCTCAAAGGTTTTTTGGGATGGGGGTATTGGGAGTGCGAGAAAAAGCACCTCATGTGACCAGTATGGACAGCCACAGGAAATCCAGGAGAAACATTTAAGTCAGGTTTAGATTTACCCTGGATTGTGGCACCTGGGGAGTTCTCCAGCTCTTAAGAACCCTATGGCACTAAAGCAGCAGCAGCTACTCTCAAGGCAGCGTTCCTTATGTTTTCCAAACAATTTGGGAACTGCGAATAACTGCACATTTCTCAGCTTGGTAATTGTGATGTTGCCTCAGCATTTTTCTATCAGCATACTTCAAAGCCTGTTAGATTTTCTCCCCAAATGTAGCCATCCATCCTCCTCCAACAAATCTCAGACGTCACTGATTATTACCAATAAAATTATTGATGTTAGGAATGCTGACGCAGGAAGATAAGGCTATTTAAGAACGTTTTACCAGATGTTAGTGGAGTGATACTGCATCATTTCACACAGCCCATTGCAAAACCCCTTTCTTCCCTGCTGTGTTAAATTGTTACTTTCCCTGAGAGAGAAACGTGGCTCTTCACAAAGCTGGCCTGAGAGAAAAGTGGGGAAAGAGAAGGCTTCCCATTTTCTTGTTCTCTGCTTCTTGTGAGCAATCTTGCATGGCTTTTAACCACTGCCATTCCTGTTCTGAAGTGCTCTTTCAGTGGGCACATCCTGTGGTGTCCCTGGTTTGGTGACAACTCTCCTAAATACTGAGTGCTTTGTCAAAGAATCAGCCTTGGGTTCCTCCTGGTCTGAAAGAACCAATTTACTTTTCTCCTCCAACAGGCATAGGATAATTATAGGAAACCCCCACATCATGCCATGTGAGTATCACATGCAAAAACCATTTATCCTACTAACACGCATGGCTTAGGCATCTCTGTTTCTCACGCACACAGAAATCCAAAAACCACCATCCCCAACAAGGAAAAGAATTACTTACTATTTTAATTGTCATTTTTATCATATCTCATTTGGGAGGGCTGTTTTTAAGTAAGAATTAAGTAATAAATTTAAGTAAATTTCTTCTCACCAAGAAGCCGCATTCTGTATTTGAGAACAGAACCGCAAGACTCACCTCAAACCCAGTGAATTTATAGCTACCTCAGCTTGTTTCAATCAAGTTTAGCTGTCTCTTCCTTCTCCACCATTTTAAGGAAAATAAACATCAGCACACAAACACAATGCTGACTGACACCATTTACTGGTCAGATTTTATCACCAGGTGAGCTCACGGAGGGGTCTCGGCACAGTGCAAGCCCCCTTCGAGATCGTCTGTCAAATCACCACATGAAAGAGGTGAAAAAACAGCAACCCGCAAATGAAACGTCTCGGTACAGGGTAGCAAAATCCTGCGTGTAGTTTTCTGCTAGGCGCCCCGTGACCACACTTCGTCTTTGCCCCCGCTAGCATCAAAAACGAGGCGCTGGAGAGCGCGAAGGCGGCAGTGAGGCTGCGGGGCCGGGGCTGCTGGGGCGCAGCCGGCGGCTGGGGTCGGAGCGGGGGTGCATCGCGCTATG